>NW_012149374.1:252626-254086 GCF_000956105.1 Propithecus coquereli
AGGAAGATGTATCCATTCCCTGAGAGAAATAAAAGAAATGTGCTAAAACTAGAACATAGAGAAATGCACAATGTTTCAAGTGGATGGCGGCCCATCCTACACTGCTTCTGGCATTTCCTTGCCTAGGGATACAGGGGAGTTTTGTGCTTGCATAGAGTAGAGGCATCCAGAGCTATAGGAACATTTCCTGATCTGCAGGAATGGGAAATAATCTGAGGCTTGTCCAGTCCCATGAAGTCCCATTTTATCCTGAGTCAGTGTGGTTTACATCCATATGCTACAATCTGACCCTCTTACTGTGTCCTCTGCAGGACCCAAAATATGCTTTACCCTCTACTACTTCAGAAATTTTACTTTACTGTATTACATATCTTGGGATTTATTTGCAGCTTAGGAAGCACCATGCTTGAAATTGCAGGGCCTTTGCCAAAAATCAAGCTTGGCAAAGTTGAACAGTCACCATTCTTAAGGTTAGAGCACTTTCCTTAATTATAGAGTTAGGACGGGAGATTTTGCTGCCCAGATGATCGTCGCAGAGTTTAGAAAATTCAGATGTTTCTTTGCCACAGGTGGAAAATATCAGACATAAAATGTTCTGTCTTATTCTGGATGTGAAGTTTTCCTACGCACTTTCAATTTTTAAAGGCCATGGTAGATTTATTTATTGTTGGGATTTGTCCTTTTTTTATTTTTTAGTCTGAAACATTGTGTTTTTCTTTTCCTTCCATGGTGTGTCAAGTTGCCTACATCTACCCGGTTTCTTGGAAAAATACTGACTTGAGGAAATGAAGTACATTGGCTTGGCCCCTACTGTACTGCATATGCATTTTAAATGACCCACGGGAATGATCCGTATTAATAAAAATGAATTATTAATTATGTCTTATAATTTGATAGTTGAGGGCTGATTTCTTAAGTTTATATTTAGAAGAGGCTCCCCTTAGAACTCTAACGGGCACATTTAGATATACTAATCTCTGTTTCAAACAGTGCTTTTGGAGGCAGCTGCTCCGTTTGCAAGTCTTGCTGTAGTAGCAGAGGAGGAAGCAATGGATGCAAAGCAGAAGTGGTTCATGCATCTAACGAGACACTTGGGCTTTGTTGCCGGAAGCAGAGAGCAACCTTAAACTTAATTCCTGGGGGTTATGGCAATGCGCACAGCTGTTGTAAACCTATGAGCTTGTCAGGGTCTGATGCCTCTTTACACATGGGCTCTCTTCGTTCATTAAAGCTGTGGGTAAGCAATGCTCCCAAAGGGACTTGGGGCTGGATTCGCTAGGGATCATGTCCACTCCTTATGCTTCCCAGGCATGACTTGGTGAACTCAGCACAGTTGAATCCAGCTGTTTCAGGCAAGAGAATTGGAAGGAGCACTGGAGTGAGGATGAGGAAACATAAACTAAATGGTGTGACAGGTGGCAGTGCATGGCAGCTGCCTGAGCCTCAGTGTCCTTATCTGG
>NW_012149374.1:254136-256675 GCF_000956105.1 Propithecus coquereli
TAGGACAATTAATAACCCTAAATTAGCCTCTAAGTTTTCAAGTGAAAGGAAGAGTTGCACATCTCTCACTTTAACTCAAAATCCAGAAATGATTAGGCTTAGTTAGGAAGGCATGTTCGAAGCCAAGATAGACCAAAATCTAGACCTTTTGTGCCAAACAGCCAAGTTGTGAATACAAAGGAGTAATTCCTGAAGGAAATTAAAAGTGCTACTCCAGGAAACACACAAATTGATAAGAAAGTGAAACAGCCTTAATGCTGATATGGAGAAAGTTTGAGTAGTCTGGACAGGAGATCAAATCAGCCACAATATTCCCTTAAGCCAAAGCCTAATCCAGGGCAAGGCCCTAATTTTCTTCAATTCTATGAAGACTAAGAAAGGTAAGGTCACTGCAGGAAAAAAAAATAGTTTGAAGCTAGCAGAGATTGGTTCATGAGATTTAAGGAAAGAAGCCATCTCCATAACATATTAATAAAAATACTGATGTAGAAGCTGCAGCAAGTTATCCAAAAAGGTCTAATTAAGATAATTGATAAAGATAGCTGATACACTAAACAACAGATTTCCAATGAAGATGAAACAGCCGTATATTGGAAGAAGATGTCATCTAGGATTTTCATAACTAGAGAAGAGAAATTAATGCCTGGCTTCAATGCTTCAAAGAACAGGCTGACTCTCTCATTAGGCACCAATGCAGCTGATGACTTTAAGAGGAAACCAATATTCATTTACCATTCTGAAAATCCCAGAGCCCTTAAGAATTATGCTAAATTATGGAGCACTCAGTCTGTGCTCTATAAATGGAACAAAAAAGCCTAGATGATAGCATATCTGTGTACAATATGGTTTACCGAATATTTCAAGTCCACTGTTGAGACCTACTGCTCAGAAAAAACTGGAGTCAATCTTCTCAAGCCCTGCCACTGCTTTATCAACTTGAGTTTACATAACGTTCTGAATCCTTTGTTGTCACTTCAACAATGTTCACAGCATCTTCACCAGGAAGAGTTTCTGTCTCAAGAAACCACTCTCTTTGTTCATCCATAAGAGGCAACTCCCTAATCTGTTCAAGTTTTGTCATGAGATTACAGCGATTCAGTCACATCTTCAGGCTCCACTTCTACTCTAGTTCTCTTGCTATTTCCACCACGTCTGCAGCTACTTCCTCCACCAAAGTCTTGAACCCTTCAAAGTTATCCAAGAGGGTTGGAATCAACTTCTTCCACAGTCCTGTTAATGTTGTTATTTTGACCTTCTCCCATGAATCACAATTGTGGGTAAGATGCTATCAGACAACATCACATACTACCAAGAAATCTTTTGTAAAAAGAAGAATCAATTAGTGCATAACTTCATTATTGTCTTATGTTCAGAAATTGCCACAACCACCCCAAACCTCAGCCACCACCGCCGCAATCAGTCAGCAGCCATCAACACTGAGGCAAGACTCTCCATGAGCAAAATGATTACGCTCACTGAAGGATCAGATGATCGTTGGCATTTTTTGACAATAAAGTATTTTTTAATTAAGGCTTGTACTTTTTAGACATAATGTATTGCACACTTGATAGATTATAGTAAGTGTAAACATAACTTTTATATGTACTGGAAACCAAAAAATTCTTGCGACTTGCTTTATTGTGATATTTGCTTTATTGTGGTCTAGAACCAAACTTGCAATATCTCCGAGGTATGCTTCTATTTAAAAGTTCAATCTTCTGTTTGTACTAATCTTAATCTCTTTCATTCTCTACCACAAGTCATAAAGCCTCCCTCTGCACCAACTATTTGTGACAACTGAATTTGCAAAAACCGAGGTGTTTGTGGTGAATATCACTTTTGTACCAGAGAAGTTAATGGTGAAAAATATAATTTGTTAATTGGTTGCAAGTATGCTGTGGAAGTAATTTTAATAAGTTCTGGTATTTAAATACAAATTTAAAGTGGATGAATCTTGTGCAAGCTGATCAGAATTGGTCTGATACACCCTGTCCTGGCAAAAGTTTAATTCCTTAAAATGTGTTAAGTGCCTGATATGGGTCAGGTATATGTTAGGTGCTGGCGGGAAAACAACAAAAAAGAGAAATACCTTTCTTCAAAGACCTCACAGTCTAGTTAGCTCCTAGAAGTTATTTGAGTTGGTGGAGAACTGCGTGAAACATGAACTTCACGGCTTGGATCTTCTTTGACCCAGCCAGGTAGTAAAGACCAATTTCCTATCTGTGAAGGATGCCTGGTTCATAATTTAGAGGGATCCTTCTGACCGTTGTGCTGAGAATAGGCTACAGGGTCTTCTGGGTCCAAGCAGGGAAATAAGTTAGGGAAGAAATCCAGGCAATGGATAATGGATTTTTGGATGAGTGTGGAAGCAGTGCAATATCAAGTTGGTGGTTTTCTTGAACTATTTTGAATGTAGAACCTACAGAAAAAGTTGTATAAGATGTGCAAGAAATAGTGGAGCTAAAATTCCAAAGTAGAGACCCCAGTTTCCACAAAAATCAAGTTTGAATTATTTATTATCTATTAAGAGTCTCAATAT
>NW_012149374.1:260340-262362 GCF_000956105.1 Propithecus coquereli
AAGGTTGACCTACCATTTGATCCTGCAATTCCACTACTGGGTATATACCCAAAGGAAAAGAAATCATTATGTCAAAAGGATACACTGCACTCATATGTTTATCACAGCACAATTTACAATCGCAAAGATATGGAATCAACCTAAATGCCCATCAACTGATGGGTGGATAAAGAAATACACACACACACACACACACACACACACACACACACCACGGAGTACTACTCAGTCATAAGAAAGAGTGAAATGATGCCTTTTGCAACAACTTGGATGGAACTGGAGGTCATTATCCTCAGTGAAGTGAGCTCAGGAATAGAAAAATAAACATGGCATTTTCTCACTTATAAGTTGGAGCTAAACTATGGCTACACAACAAGGACACACAGAGTGGTATAATGAACACTGGAGACTTAAAAGGAGGGATGGTGGGAGGAGATGAGGGACGAAAAATTACCTATTGGGTACACTGTACACTATTCAGGTGAGGGGTACACTGAAAGCCCAGACTTTACCACTATACAACATGTACATGTAACAGAATTCAACTTGTACCCCCTAAATCTTTTGAAATTTTAGAAAGGGGAAAGAAACAGAGAAACAGGTTAAGTAACTTGAATGAGGCTATATAGATAGTAAGTGGCTCAGCCAGGTCTATGAAGTGCTTGAACTTTTTACTACCACATGAAAAAAATTATGAGTGTTTGGTTTTTTAATTTGCTTTGGTCCCTAAAATTTGATGGCTACAATTCCACAATATGTATTTCTAAACAGGACTTCAAAAAGGAGGATAAATGAAAGTCATAAAGTTCTGGGTCTAAGAGACATGGCCCAAAACACAAAAGTCTCAAGGTCATCAGAGATTTTTAACTAACAGTCTGGGTCCAAAAGTCAAAGCTCTGGTTATAAATTCAGATTCATCATTTATGAGTATGGAATAATGAGTACAGAATAACAAAGAGTAACTTGGCTGAGTTACTTCCACTATCTAAAGTCTAAAGATATTTGTGTGCTGGTCAAGTTAGCAGTTCTGGAACCCAAAAAATGGAGATCCAGTTATAGAATTAGAATATAAGATGAGGATTTTGTCTTAAATCTACTTGAGAAGACCTGGTACTTCGGCATATGTAAAAAGGAGAGAGGATATTAGAATCGGTTGGCTTAACACTGAGATGAGTTATCTCAGTTCACTAGGGCTCCACAAGACCATTCCAGACTTTGGGCAATTTTGAATCTAAAGCCCACAGTGGGCTTATCAACTTTGAGAAGAGGGAGAAAGGACAGCCAGCGAGGTAGATATCAAGTCCAGCCATAACAGAGAGGACAATGTGGTGAGGTTGACTTTTAACTAGTAATGGTTAGCTTTATGTTTTATTTATTTGTAGCTAATACTTTCACCTTCCTAGCTAGAAAATTGGAATCAGTAAAGGACTACCTGCTTTTCTCTCTACAAGCAAATAATTACCAGCGAATGGCATTGTCTCATAAATTATTTCTCATGCACATTGATTATACTGAGAACCACCAAATAGGTGGCTACTCATACATTGTCTCCCTGGGATGAGTTTTTAAATGCCTTTAACCAGATTAGGAAAGGTCTAGGTCCATAACAGAATATTGCATTGATTAAGGGGCTGCTCATAGTAATATAATGAAGATCTTTCGTTTTTTAGTTTAATTAAGATCTTTGACTTGCTAAGAATTTTGTGTTAATATTGGTGGGGGCTAGGCCAGCACCTCCAGAAAAGAAAAGGCTAAATTTCCTAATTATTATGAAGTTTGAAAATATATCTCAATGACCAGCAAGTAACAATTGCAGTTTAATAAATAAATCTGCATTCAAACAAATTGGTGATTATGAAAGGCAAATATAATAAATACAACCTTAGAGAATAGGCTTGTCAGCAACTCAAGGCAGAAACTGAGTTTTCTCCTTTCCTAACTTTTTCTCTAATTTGGGCAAGGTCTGATTATTAAATGTGTATGTCCAAATATCATATGTTTTCTATGTCCATGCCACAGAAA
>NW_012149374.1:263720-264638 GCF_000956105.1 Propithecus coquereli
CCATAAGAATTCTGGAAGAAAATGTTGGAAAATCTCTTCCAAACATTGACCTAGGTAAAGAATTTATGAAGGATATCACAATGGCAATCACAGCAACAACAAAAATAAATAAATGGGGCTTGATTAAATTTAAAAGCTTCTGCACAGTCAAGGAAATAATCAACAGAGCAAATAGACAACTCACAGAATGTGAGAAAATATTTGCAAGCTATACATCTGACAAAAGGCTAATAACCAGAATCTACAAAGAACTCAAGAAAATCAGCAAGAAAAAATCAAGTAACCCCATTAAAAAGTGGGCAAAGGACATAAACAGAAGCTTTTCAAAAGAGGATAGACAAAATGGCCAATAAATATGAAAAAATGCTCAACATCAGTAATTATCAGGGAAATGCAAATGAAAACCACAATGAGATATCACCTTACCCCTGTTAGAATGGCTTTTATTTAAAAGTTCAAAAATAATAGATGTTGGCATGGATGCAGAGAGAAAGGAACACTTATACACTGTTGTTGGGACTGCAAACTCGCACAACCTCTACGGAAAACAGTATGGAGATACCTCAAAGAAATAAAAGTAGACCTACCATTTGATCCAGCAATCCCACTACTGGATATTTACCCAAAGGAAAAGAATTGATTTTATCAAAAAGACATCTGTATTAGAATGTTCATTGCAGCACAATTCACAATTGCAAAGATGTGGAATCAACCCAAGTACCCATCAACTCATGAGTGGATTAACAAATATGGTTATATGTATCCCATGGGGTACTACTCAGCCGTGAAGAAGGATGACTTAATGCCTTTTTCGATAATTTGGATGGAACTGGAGACCATTATCCTAAGTGAAGTATCTCAAGAATGGAAAAGTAAACACCACATGCACTCACTATTAAATTGGAACTAATCAATGAA
>NW_012149374.1:265178-276598 GCF_000956105.1 Propithecus coquereli
TACTCAGCAAGGACTCCCTTTACCATCTGCTGATATTTAATTAATATACATTAAATGCCCTACTCTGTTATTAAATGTAATTTAACAACTTCCTCTGCACTCTAGTTTCAGGGCAACATGAATGGGAGACATAATGAAGGAAAACAGTGTCTACTCCCCTTATTAAAATATTATATACACATTATCCACACATTTCTCCATTTAATACAGTTTTGGAAAGATATTTTTTCACCTCTTAAGCATGGAATGACTCTTGGAAGGTTCAGGAATTCACAGCTTACCAAGAGCCAAGAAAGAATGTTCTTGGTTAGCAGAATCATCTGATTTGAAAATAGCCCCCTTTGACTCTCTTTCAAAAGCCTGGAAATATGAAGAATTGGTAGATAATTAGAAAGAAAACAACGTGGGTTTCTCTTATCTAACATTTTCAATAAATGTTTAGTACAAAATGTTATAATGTATAGATCTCAGAGGTGAAAGAGAATGATGACAGGTTTAGCGAACATAGTTGTCCTTGTTACAGAAATTTAGATCATGTCAAGGTTTCCAACTTAAATGTACTTAGCTTTCCAAACCAAAGAGTATTAAACCTGCAAGTTTTTGCATTTGCAAGTGAGAAAATAGATAGGCATTGGCATGCCCAAGATTACTTAACTAAGTTACTTAGGCATGGCAGAAAGCGAGAATCCAACCCAATGACCTAGAAAGGATGGAGCTATGGGAATAGTCTGCCACATGTCCCAGGTGCAGGCAACAAAGGGGTAGCGTATTATCTAAAGAGAATTAAAAACAATTATAAAACCAATTAAAAATCAGTCTGCTTTTTATTATCAGCAGGCAGTGGCAATTTCCATGATAAAATACTTGTCCCCAAGGGGAAGAATGGTTCTCCCAGTCCTACTCACTTCCCACAGATAGACAAAGCTCCTGACACAACCCTTGAATCACATTTTATGACACCATGCCATCTAGTCTCAACTCACTTTCTAAAAAAAAATTATACTAGAAATGTTTTAAATAGGGTATCTTTCTATATAAGTTAAAATCTATTTTCGGTATATCTGAGCTAACCCAAATAATGCAAATACCAGGTTCTGCTTTGAGGAATCCTGGCATGACACCACTACCTGAAAACATAACTCTCAAAGAACCTCCACCTCTACTGAGTTAGTAAGAGGTAGGAGGCAGGAATCGTCTCAGGAATTCCCTGTTCTCAACTGTGCATCCCTAAAGATTGAAAAACCCTCTTGACACAGTAGCGAAAGCAGACATCCACTTTTGAACCTCATATATGTCAGATCCTAAGCCTGCACTCTTTTAAAGTCAACTGGCTCTTTAGTTTTTAAGAATGAAGTAGTGAAGCAACCTAAGAAAAGATTGAAGACATCCTCCAAAGTTTCCTGCGTGAACCAGGCCTCCTCTGTAACGGACCACAGTCTTCTCGGAAAGGGAAATGGCAAAACATAGCAAAGAATACCAGAGAATAATTTCCAAAATGAAATTATAGGATGGCATTGCTGAATGAGCCTGGAGGTGCTTTAGTTTCACTCCATCATATCAAAATGAGGAAACTGAGAATCACGGGTGATGAGTCCCTGTTTTGTTCATTCCATTCTTCTTCATACCATTCTCCCTTCCACAGCACATAGGAAAGTGGGTGTGACCTTAGGAGCAATAATGTGTATGCAGTCACTGGAAAGACTGTTTTTATTCTATTCCCAAATTTAACTTAACTTGATTAAAAATGAACAGTTGATAAGTGGTGGATCTGGAACAGGATGCAGGTGCTACTCCTCTCTGTGACAGCATACTAGAATATTCCATTCCTGAATTATTTGCTGTGGTCTCACCTATTCCCAAAATGCCCTGTCAACTATCCTTTCCCCACCCCCTTCCACTTGCTGAAACTGCTTCAAACACACATATGCAGAGAGAGATTTAATGTTTAATATACGCCAGGCACTTTGCTAATTTAGGTGGATATAATATTGAACATGATTTGCAATGTAGCAGGGAAAAAAGGCATTAAACTAGATATTTCAATTCAAATACGGTTAAGTGTTGTGATGGAGGTGTGAGAACACAAAGCCTTTAAGACCTAGATAGCTCTCAGGTCAAAGAGTGTCTCCTCCTGGAAACGATATTCAAGCTGAGACCTAAAGGAACAGCAGAAATTAGTCAAGATAAAAGAGTTCAGGAAAAAAAGAAAAGAAAAACTTGTGTGAAAGGCCTGAGGCCAAATTATGTGGTCTTTTCAGAGACTTAATAGGAAGAACAATTGGAGGCTGTTGCTGGAATGCAGGAGAGGATGATGACAGCCTATGTGGTTTGGAAACGACGGAAAATGAAAAGGGTCCCTCTGTAGAAGCAGCGATGAGATGAGGCCATTGTTGGCACAGCAGGTGAGAATCACTGCCTTATGCCATGTTAGCAAATATTATTTCTGGATGTAAAACTCCATTTTATAACTGAAACTGATTATCTTTTCAATGAGGAAAATGAACCTAGACATCATTCCAGACTGTTTCCTGATGACTCTGATTGAATATACTTCTATGGCCAAAAGGCCAATGCAGTGTTTAGACCAGCCAAGAGTTCAGGACAACCGGAGTCGTGCAGGTCCTGGCAGGCTGGTTCCACACATCTTTGTGTCCCCCTCTCTTTGATGCATGCACCATTCCCTATAAGGCCTTACATTAAGGTTCCTTGTTTTCATGCTGAGTTCACGATATTATGAGGCCTGGCATTCTTCTTCTTAACACCCTTAGTACTTTCCCAAGTGCCCTTCCTGTGAGTAGCTCTGAGTGTTAGGTTCATCTGTGTGGATGTTCCCTGTGTCGCGGTTCCCAGTGTCAAGAATGAATACTGGTACCAGTGGAGCTGATGACGGAGTGATCACAAACACAGAGCAATTTTATACAAACAGTTTATCATATAAAAGAAAGAATGAAAGTACAGAAGGAAGCTAAACAAAGGAAAAATACGTTCCAGAGAGAGTAGGACAGGTCAGTCTTCAAGAGTGGAGAGAGACGGGGAAGTCTGAGCAAATGCTGCCTTTTATAAGCCCACTAGTTTGTCCCGCCTTTCTCTTGGCAGGATTGGTTGCCATTTCCCACTTTGGGGTGATTGACAGGTTGAGGTTATATAACAGATTACATAACAGATGAGTTATGTGACAGTTTCCCTTTCTGAGCATGTGTCTTTCCCAGAATCCTTCATGAAGCTCCATTCATGCCATGCTAATTAGATGGTAATAAGCTCTAGGGCAGTTAAAGGTTACTAGGAACTTTTTACCACGTATGTTCCCACTAGGGAACAGTTCCTAGCTGCAATTTGGTTCCTAGCTACAATTCGGTTCTTGTTCTCCACCCTTAGCCACCTCCTTGCCAGCCTTTTACCCTCCACCAGAGCTAACAAAGGAAATGTTTATTAAACTGAAATTATTTTATCAGAATCCCTATTTGATCAGGTGTCATCAAAAAAAGTTAATTTGGATTAAATGATTTGTATAGGACCTCATGGCAAAGCAGCAATCTTCCTCATTTCCACCTTTGGGGTTTTCTCCAAAGTTCAGACAGGATCTACCTCTCTAATTCAGAGAGTGTTAAAGGTTTAACTTCCTTCTCTCAGGAACTATCTTTCCAGAACCCCTCCCTTCTCTCATCCTCAGCAAAATCAAAATCCCCTTAGGATAAGTAAATTAAAAGATATGAATGCCTGAAAGTCTCAGTTGCCTTTGTAGAGATGGTAAGGAGAAAATGTTCTCCTCATCTTTGTCGCTGAAGCAAGCTGTCAATCATTACTGACAAAAGAGCCAGCAACAGCTATCCCTGGGATCAGCCCTCTGGCTCCACTACTGCCAACTGCTCCGTAAGAAATGTTCAGTGCACTTTCTGTTTCTTACAACCAACACATTTTCAAAAGTCATACAAACACATCAGCCAAGGTATCACTATCATTTCAGAGTTTTTTGTGTTTTTTTGTTTGTTAGGTTTTAATTCAACTATTTCTTAGGGAGAAAAAATATGAGGAGAAATATAAAGGGAGAGAAATACCTGGTGGAAACATTTAAATGTAATTTCTGATGTTAGATAACATCCCTGAGCTGGACTTCTTCTGTGTTTGATTTTACAAGTGTGAAACTGAATGCGTTCACTCGTTCCTCCTCAGAGGGCCATCAGCAGTTTCACCCTGCTGGCTGCCCAGTGCCACGGGTTCAGAACGGAGAGGACAAGACGCTGGTGTGGTCCAGCCCTGTGATGCTCCCACCGTGATGAAGCACTAGTATTTTTTTAGGCTGGGTATATCTATTTTTTGCCTTTTGTTTGTCTACCTGCATGTATCTGACATCTAAAAAGTATGCCTTGCTAACTTCTAAAGTTTACATTTTTTCTTGCTTTATTATTATTTCTTATTCCTTTTACAGTAGCAATCAAACCTGTTGAACATAATCCAGAGTAGGAAATATGCTTTACATTGTAATCTTGCAAATGTGCAACATATTTTTGTGCATTTATGTATACATAACTGCAAAAATTTTTCATAAAACAGTACTTAACAATATTGTGAAACACTTCCTATTTTTTTCTGTTCATTTTCTTTTCTTTTTTTTCTGTTCTTCTTTCTTATTCTCTCTTTTTTTTTCTTTCTTTCATTTTCTTTTTTTTTTTTAATGTGGCATGATCAACTAATGGGTGACACTTCTCAGTTTGAGTATCACTGCCTGTCTTATGCCATGTTAGCAAATACCTTTTCTGGATATAAAAATTCATCTTATAACTGAAACTGATTATCTTTTCAATAAGGTTAATGAACCTAGGTGTCATTTCGGACTGTTTCCTGATGACTCTGGTTGAATATACTTTTGTGGCCAAAAGACCAGAACAGTTTTTAGACCATCCCAGAGCACAGGACATAAAACAGGAAAAAAAAAAAATGTTCATATGAAGAGCTGGCTAGGTCATACTTGGACAAGTGTGTGTAATTCTGGTTAAACTACTTCAAGAAAAGTATTTGCATCGGAGGCGAATGACTGGGTTGAACTCACCTTAGATCCAGGGCAGAGGAGAAGTGTAGGAATAGGGGCTTTCCACAAAGGACTTGGGTCCCATCACATTTTGTCTCTGTGTTCTGCAGGGTGTCTGGTTCTGTTAATTGTATGTTTTAGACTGATATGAAAGTACGTGTTTAGAAATCAGTGAGTTTTCTTTATTTTTTTTTTTGGACCTAAATATCATCCATAAATCTCTGTCTTCAACTGTGAAGTCATGATGCTTCTTTTAAAGCCCAGGACTTTAATTGCACTGGTTAATAGGTAATTATCGGATCAATATTTTGTCTGGGGAATGATGTCCTCAGCATGATGTGATTGTGTTATGAGTGAAAATGCCTCATGAAGAGGTTCATTTCATACTTTATTAATTAAACACCTTTAGATACCTAGGGACAAAAGCAAAGACAGATCCATTCTTTAGACATGCAACTTCCAAGCCATAAGCAACTTTAGAAATCATACTATCCTCTCTCATTGTAACCTCATTTTTTATGACTTGATCAAGGGTACACAACAAATTAGGTCAACATTAAGACACAAATTCAATTTCACTGATTCTTAAATCAGCTTAATTTTTATTTTGGTTTTCGCTGTTTTATTTTGTTTTGTTTTGTTGTCATTAAACTGCTATATCTTATCCTTCAAATTTGATTGAAGAATTATTTAATGAGAATACTGTTTTAATTTAAGCTGTTGCTGGGGAGAGGGAACAAATCACTTTGCCCTCCACAGATTGTTTTCATTACTTTGTGTCATCCTGTTTCTTAAATCCGATCTCTATAGCCAAACACAAGCAAACTGAACACCGTGGGTGTGAACAAGACCCCCTGACCACCGCTGTGCACAGCGGGCAAAGGTAAAGCAGGAAAGAATTATGTCTGAGATCTCTTTGTCATCTATCATCAACAGAATAATTCTGGGCTTGAGCAAATATTGTGTCAAAGTAATTGTCTGGACAATTTATTAATTGTACTGGTTAATGGGTAATTATCAGATCATATCCAGATGTTCACTCTTTCCTTTTTTCCCCCACTGGTACCGATAATATAGCAACAAATTTTTCATTTAATATACTGATAGGTTTTTCTTATCTTGTGTTTCACTGGGAATTTGTTTAACCAAGACTTCACTGATATGAGCAGTTGTTTAAATTGAAAAATTGCAATGCTTTCTCCAACAACCTTGATACAAGTCTTATCTGTGTGTGAAAGTGACAAAAACATATCTTTTTGTTGAGACACCACTGGGATTAGCTAAGCTACATAGAGGTTTATTTTAGATCTAGGGCTGGAAATAAAGAAAAGTCTTTGTCCTTTTCTAAGGGTTCACCTGGTTATCCACACAAACCTGACATGAGTGTATGACTCTGTTACTCCCTGGGGGACTATATCAGCAGCCTGAAAGGAGAGGACACTACGTTTATGCAGGGAAAGGTGTGGATTCTTGACACTTAAGTTTAAGAAGGGAAGAGATGATAGGATCTGGAAAATTTCTACATAGGCTTCATAAATAGTCATTATTTACTGGGTCAAGTAAACATTTTTATAGGAACATCTCTAATATATTTTATTAATAGACTCTTTTGTGATGGCTGTAGTTCAGCATCAAAATAATAAAAGGACATATTCAGAAAAGATACTCCTCAAATAAACAGAAGTTTTAAGTATTGAACTTCTTATCAGGAATAAATAACACTTTAGGCCAAAATACATCATACAGATGAATATTTGTTCCCAAGCATAAGACAAGTTTTGAGTTTAAGGAAATGCCTGGGATTGTTATAATATGTTGAGTTTTTGCCTCATTTTCCTTTATACGTAAAGATAGAATGGTAAGGACCCACAGCATGGAAAATAAGAAAGAATGATTACACGTGTGTGTGTGCACATGGATGCGTGTGTGTGTAAGGGGAGAGGGGAGAGAGAGAGACTAAGAGGGAGTGAGTAATGGTATGGTTAGATATTAAGGGTGTAAATGGCCAGATTACTAGACCATAGGATGTCTAGAGTCGGATGAGAAATGCTCCTCAGAGAAACGCAGCTGGTTTATGGGAATGGCACTTGCTGATGTATGCACCCGAAGCATACCATTTCCAGATAAATCATTCCACAGAAGTCTATTTCCTAGATGGGATAGTAAGAGTAGATTACTAGTATTACAAAAAAAAAAAAAGAACCAGGAAATGATCATATGATATATTTTAGGGTCTTACACAGTCTCAGCCTTGTAAAGATAAAAAATAAAAATAAAAAATACTTCATCTCTCTGACCGAGGAAGATGTAGGACCAAGCACGGGTAGTTTGCTGTGATCACGTACACAGTTCCTAGGCTGGCAATAACAAATTCATTATTATGAGGCACTTTGAGATATCTTTAATCTGCGTGTACACACACACACACACACACACACGCACACGCTATTGTTTTGTAGCACTTCTTTTCAGCAGGCAAATCATTCCCAAGAGGGTTGGCTCACTTATATATTTCTATGTACCTGAATGAAATTTATTTGTATGGAAGAAAATATAGTCCCTGACCTTTATAGAGTATGAGAAACAACATTGCGACTCTCACTTTCTAATCACTTACTCCTCAGCTAGTCTCAGCCCACGAGGCATTGGCAAAACACCAGCTATAGAGGAATAAAATGTTTAAAAGTCCAGAAGGGGAATGACAGTAGGTAAGGATACCCAGCCCTTATCAGCAAACCTAAGGAATTTCATAAGAAGCTCCTGGTGCTGGTGGAACAAAATGCTTCAAGGCTTCCGGACCTTGTCTTTGCTAAATTTTCTTCAATTTTTTGCCTGGGAGGATTCAATTCATAGCCTGTCGGCTATAACATTGTCTTTCCATTATCTTGAGACATGTTTAAGCTCCTTTGAGAGGATCAGTATTGAAGAGGAAAGTCTTGACTCAGAGATAAGAATGAGGATCAATAAATTCCACACAGCGCCCCAGGGCCCAGGACTCAAACAGAGGTAACTACGCCACCCTCAGCTCTAGAGAATCTCAAAATCTTGCCACAGGGGCAAAAAATTAGGCAGAAAAACAGCAATACAACAACCACATTAATCAAACACACATTGTTTGTTTCACTAGTACTATCTTTATTTCATGTAACAATCTCTTAAATGTTCTACCCATCTTGCAAATGACTAAATGAGGCTTAGAGAGGTTAATTTATTTTTCTCAGGGTCACCTAGCTTGTGAAGAATGGCAGAATCAGAATTTAGTCACTGGTCTAATTGATGCTACACTTTGCCACTATTTCATAAAGCCTCTCACGGGTCAAACTTGAAAGAGAAGAACTGTTTTCACCCCAAATCACTTGGTGATAGCTTTCATCTAATACTTGGGTGCTGACTCAGTGTGAGAAAGTCTGCTTAGTGTTATGGGGTGTACAAAGCCACCCATATGAGGATAGTGTTACGGAGAAAAAGAAACAGACACGTGCACAAGGAAATTGCAATGAGTACATAGTAGGTACACACATATACACACATACACACAAATGGACAATGGAGGAACAGGAAAGAAATAGCTTAATTCTGCTTGGGAAGATTGAGAACACTCACAAGAAAACTTGTAAGTTTAGTTATGCCTTGAGAGTGACTAACAGACGATGGGACATGAGAACGTTACAGCTAAAGTAGAAGGATATAGATAAGCCCTGAGCAAAAGTTCAGGGCAAAGTCTACGAGTCTCATGGTTTAGCAGGATTAAAGAGTAGATGGGCGTTAGAGTTGACCTCAAAACCCAACTTAGGAAATTTAGATTTTATTTTGTAAAGAAAAAGGGTATTTGAAATTTCCTACAGACAAAAGTGTGATTGTTTTGCGAATTATGAAGGTTAATCTGGCCCCAGTACATGGAAGGCAGAATATAATAGACTCCAGGCCCTGGGGAAAATACATAGAGTCTAATAAAAATAAGAATAAAAGTCTCTGGCTGAAAGCATTGAAATTTGAAAAGAGAGTCAGAGTGACTTGCTAATTTGCCTGACCCTAAGCACTAATAAATAATGACCCCAGAATGAGCCAATTCAATTAGCATTCCCAGGTCTGGGAACTCATTCCCTCCACTAAAAAGATGATACTTGTTTCTGAGAAGTGGATTGAATGAATCTCCTCCAGAGAGTGAGCAATAAACATTGTGTCCACCAACCAAGCTTTGAGTAAGCTTTAAGGGCAGAGAGTTTAAGGCCATGCACTTCCTGACAAGTGTCTGGAGAGCAGTTAAGTGTGGAGGGCTTATCTCTTAACTGCAAGCAAAGGTAAGCTTTGGGCTGACATCCTCTTATAAAAGTTGAGAATCTGAAAAAGACACATCCATGCACTTAAGCCCACTCTTTCTCTCTCTGCACCAAGACTGCCTAAATATACCTGGCAAAAGGCCAAAATTTTTTCCCCAAATGTAGCTTTCATTTGCTATACAGTCAAGTTTCAGCAAACTACAGAATGTCTCCAAATATTGTGATTATTATATTTAGGTCTGAAAATATTTAAAGCAGGAAAACCCAAATTCCATACATCATCATTTTTTTCAGTAATGCTCCCAAGGACTCAGAAGTGGATTACCATGAAGCTAATGAGGTTTAAGTCTCAACACCTTTGATTTGAGCTCTTTCCAAAAGTCTAGAAAGGATTCTAGAAACCTGTGAAGTCTTGTATTTGCGGGATTTTGGTTTTGAGTTATAATTTGTTGTGATTTTTCTGTCATCTAAATAAACATTCACACCTGGTTTTTTATTCTATTTTATAAAGAGGTCCTCCCCAAATTTTATAAGCAGCCTCTGCATGATTTCTTTATGGTGGGCCACATAACTTCCTGGTGTACTCTCAGGTTAATTGGTTGAAAATCCCAATATAAACCCAGCTAACTAAATAAATTAACTCACTAAATATGATTATTGATTTCAAGTCACTTAAGTATCAGGGGTTATATAGCAATCATTAAACTGGCTCTGTCATAGTTGTTTTGCCACCATGTGTGTTCTCAGTTGACAAAAGAGCCTGTTGTCTACTAAGGTCAATCCTTCCTGACAAAAACCTATGTAATCTGCATATAAGAGGAGGCATCATTTTTAGTTCTCTGTGGCAGAAGGCATACAGGCATTTCATCCAAGAACAATTTCAAGGGATTAAGGAACAAGTTAAAGAAGTAAAAAACACATCTCCATTTTGAATTGCTGGAAATTGGAATTGTTATCTCATATAGCCATCACATTATGATGATGGCATTCTATGAACAATAAATATTGATTGATTACTCAGTAACCAGAGGTTCTATTACGCTTAGTAGTTTGCCTGCAAACTAATCCATGTCCACAGAGTCACAGAAAGTAGAAAGGCCAGTAGCAGCTGTTAAACTTAATTAAAAATTAAGTTTGGTCTGAGGATGCCTCCGTACTTTGAGTCCTTATGCAACGAACTGCAACCTAACTTAATACGTAAACTAACTGAAAGCCTAATTTAGAAGTGCATTTTTCTAACAAATAGCTGAGCATCAGCCAATCACAACAATCAAGCTTCAGTTAATCACAGGCAGCCGATTGATCAGACCATGTTCAAATGAGGCAAACAGAACTGTAACCAATTGAGCTAATTCTGTATCTCATTTTTGTTGTCTGTCCGTGAAGGCTGCCCAGCCACATCGTAGAGCTGAGGTCTCTTAACCTCTGCCACTTCTGAGGGCTGCTCAATTTGAGAATCATTCTTTGCTCAATTAAACTCTGTTAAATTTAATTTATCTAAAGATTTTAACACAGCCATAATGTTGTATTCTTCTAAGCTGATTTCTACACATGGTGATAAGTATTATTATTAATTGGGGTCAACTACCATACAACTCTTTGGAGCTCATTTTCCTTGTGTAGACTATCAGCTTTAGAAGGAACAATGTAATGATCAATAAGAGTATTGGAAAATGTTTTATATGGAATGTTTAATGAGCTAATAGCTGCAAATTAGGAGAAATAAAGGTTTATTCTTTTTTTTAAAAAAATAATAACTTCTACAATGGATTCTGCAAGGCAGACCATGTTCACGAAGTTGATAAAGGTAAATAAATCGGCGAGGACGTGTGTCAATCAACCATGAAGAGTGGTATTTGCACAGACGTAAGGGCAGAAAATCAACTCCACTTTTTAAGTTTGTTAGATTTCCCTCCAATTGTGTGAATAAACTAGTATCATCAGCACCTAGACAAAAAGTGACTTTGACTTTACCAAGTTCAGGGCAGTTGACCTGCTTTATGATGCGAGGAAAGCCAGCTCCTCTGCCCTTTAGTGTCTATAGTTTTATATCATATCCCAGATGTGTTGGCCAACCAAGATCTTAGGCTTTTCCCACCTGTTATTATTATACC
>NW_012149374.1:277932-282544 GCF_000956105.1 Propithecus coquereli
ATTCTTTAAGTCTTTAAGAAATTTTGCTAAATTATTTTCCAGAAAAGTTTTAAGAGTTTATATTAGCAGTTAAACTATTGCTCTTCTGACCCCACTCCACCAGTTTTAAATGTTATAATTATTTTTATGATTGCTAATTTGACAGCTGAAAACTGTTATCTCCTTGTATTCTTAATTTGCATGTATTTGAGTATCCAGAGGTCAGCATTTATTTTCTCCGTTTATGGGCTCTCATTTTTCTTTCCTTCATGAACTATCTACTCATATCCTTTTCCAAGGCAGAGTTAAAGGTCCTCACATAACCACAGATCGCCAAGTGGTTTTAAAATCCCCATGGCACATCCAACTCCTCTCCTTCCTCTAACCTCTCAAATCTAACTAAGCAATGCAAACGGATTCCCAGGCAGCTCTATCAGGGTTATGATGGAAATGGTGTTCTCCAACCCAACATACTGCTTTTTCCACGTAAAAGATGACAGAAAGGAATCTGCTCCCATTGTCACTGTCCTTCCTGTGGCCTCACACTGGCAGAGGTGGGAGAGAAGTTGGGGCCCAAAGCTCTGCATGTTCCTGGTAAAGCCCCTTCCACCATCCAGGAACACTGGCAGCTTCCTCCCCGCCCTCCGAGAGACAGGTCATCAAGATGAATCCCTTCAGACCCCCAACGCTGTCCACTTCTGTCACCACCAGAAACCCAAAGGACTCTCCATTTGTCCCTTGTCCCCTGGACTCTGGCTCCCCAACATTCCCAGATCCAAATCCATCTCCCCATCTCTCACTCTCTCTCTGCTCAACACCCTTCCACTGTGCCCTCTGAAACTCAGGGCCCCTCATCAGCCACATCTCTTTTATCTTCAGGCCCTTCGAATCCTCCAGTTTCGCGTTGTTCTGTGTGGCTTAACCAGGAGAGCACTTCTTCTCTCCTGTGACACTCTGGTGGCTACTTTGTCTGTCCTGCATCTCGTGGTCCTGGGCTTGGACATGGAGTTGTGTTCTCCCTGCTCTTCATGCTCTGCTCAGACCATCATTGCTCCATCTGCAGTGAAAACCTTAAGGCTTGAGTCTCAGGCTGATACCCTAGGTCTGCACCCCTCATTGCTCTGGTTGCCTGTAGACCCCAGTTCGCTTCCTCTCATTCCCTAATTGTTTGGACTCGTGGTTCACTCAGTCAAACACTGGTCACATGATAATTTTTGGCAATGTCAATTTTTATCCTTCCACTACTTAACTTCTTAGACCCTTGATCTTTTCTTGTCCAGTGACCTTGCTCCGCACCCAACTTCGACTCCTTTCTCTGAATTTCCTTGAATCTTGACTTTACTGATAACTACATTCCCTCCATGTCCTTTATTTCAAGAAAGTCACTTTCTGATTTCCACCTTCTATCTTTCCAGCTCACCTGGTCTAAGCATCCTAACTGGAACAATTCTAATAATAGATTCTATTGGGACCTATAATCTATTGAACCTAAAGCCATTAGTTCTTTCCTTAGCCTAAACTCCATACTGTCATGCTATGCAAATTGAGTATCCCTTATCTGAAATGCTTGGGACCAGAATTGTTTCGAACTCTGGATTTTTGGTTTTAGATTTTGTAATATTTTTGTATGCATAATGAGGTATCTTGAGACTAGGACCCAAAAACTAAATATGAAATTCATTTATGTTTCATACATACATTATACATATAGCCCAAAGGTAAATTTGTACTCTATTTTAGTAATTTTGTGCATGAAATAAAGTTTGTGTGCATTGAACCATCAGAAAGCAAAGGTCTCACCATCTCAGCCACCCCTGTGGACAGTCTGTGGTTCTTTGGCATCACCAACATTCCTGACCCTGAATTTATATGCTACTGATAGGCAACCATTTTCTTACACTTATTTACATGTAAGTACTTAACAGTAAAAAAAAAAATATGACATACCATTAATGCAGTGAAAAAATACTGTGCTTGGGGTAATTAAGCACACAGTAGCATCACCAGACTGTATCAGCTGCTAAACAATAGCAACAGCAAACAGCAGCAGGTTTCCAGCCCCCACATGAGATCAGGTGTGGAATTTGCCACTTGTGGCATCATGTTGGCACTCAAAAGGTTTGGATTTTGGAGCATTTCAGATTTTGGATTTTTGAGTCAGGGATACTCAACCTGGAATGTATACATTCTTAACTCTCTAGTCTTCTTCATTTTATTCTGCTCTTTGGCAAAATCCCAAACCTGGTTAAATGGAACCATTAACATAATCAATGGCATCAACCACACAGTTAAATGAACATGGAAGAAAATACACATCCATGCAGACTGGGCTAACTTTAAATTCACAAACTCATTGTTCTGCCCAGCCATCCAACTATATTTCTAATCCACAAATTCTCCCCTTTTCTGGGACCCGTTGTAACTTCCTTCTCTCTACAAGCATTTAAAACATCCTCAAGCTCATGACTTTGATTCTCATTTTTCTGAGTAAAAAGGAGCTATGAGAAAAATAGCATGTACCTCTAACCACTTATCTAGGATTGCACCTGTCTATACCGCCTTCCCGCTTGTTGCTACCTGTAACAAGATTGCACTGATGGATCCCTCATCCTTCCCTCTAGACACACCCTTTGCCATCTTACTCAACAGTTCTACTCATCAAGAGGTGGAGTGTATTTCCTCAACGTTTGGTTTTGGAGTTGACATTGTGACTTGCTTTGCACAAGTCACTGTAGAATGGAGCAAAAGTAAACTGTGCCAGTTCCCCAGCTTGTGCCTCCAATGGCTTTAAATTCTTCCACTGGCCACCTTGTGTTTTAGCCATCACCATGAACCTGAATGGGAGCCATGGTGGATTAGAGCTGAGCCCAGTCCATGGAACGAGCTGACCCAGCTGCCGGGCCTGGAAAAGAGTTGCACAGATTCTCCAACACAGCTTAGTCGTGCTAAACATGCTGACCCCAACACACCCACAGGGTTACACAGTGCTCATTGCCGTAAACCACTAAAATGCAGTGGTATTTGCTGTGTAACATCATTGTGTCCACAGTTTCCTTCCCCCCATGAACAGGCTGTGTCACCTACAGTCAACCCCTGTATTGTACACATTAGATTCCAACTCTCACACCAGTTAGCCTTCCCAACAACTGTTGCCTCCCACTCTCTTGCATTACCAAGTTTTCCTTTTCTTCTGAATCACGTCCATCATAATAAATACATAATGAAATATCTGACATTAAAAAAAAAAAAACTTTCCTGACCTTATACTGTCTTCCGGTCACCAACCAATGTCTCTCTTCTTTTGTTAAGCAAATTTCCACATTTTATCCTGTTCTGTTTTCGACTTTCTCTTGATCCGACTCTAATCAGGCTTCTATAATATTTCCACCATTCCACCACAACAGCCCTGCCAAGGCTAACCAAAACCTCTATGATGTGAAAAATAGAGGTCAGTTCTCAATAACCAGCTTATTTGAATTACTAGCAGCTTTTGGCACAGTTCTTCACTCTTGGTTCTTTGAAACCATTTCTCTGTTTGGCTCTCAGGACCCTGAAGGGCAGGACAATATGCTACCCCAAAACATGCTGCTTTGGCATATCAATTATTTTGAGCTGAAGACAACTGAAAAAAAGCTGACCCAAGAAAAACTCTCTGCCCTCCCCATCTCCACCAGGAATGGCATGAAGATTCTTAATCCCCAGAGAAAATTCCAGAAGGATCTACACAACAAACCTTACCAACCAGTCCTCAGCTACCATTAGTTTTCCCACACACATGCCTTCCGAAAATTTGCCACCCCTAGCAGCTCACAGTCTTCTTTTTTTCTTGTCACTTCTCTACAAAATCATGTTTCTTTAATAAGATGCTGTGGATAGAAGCTCCAGGTCTCACCAACCGTTTGAATTGCTCATCCCTGAGGGCTTCCATGTGGATGGATGATGCACCTGTTAATAAACTGCTGTTCATTTTGCTCTTTTTGATCTGTCTTTTGTCAGTCTAATTTGCAGGGCCCAGACAATGAACCTACTATGGGCACAGGAAATGATTTTCTTCTTCCACCACGGCAGTCATTCTCTTGGGTTTCTCTAATCCTCACTGACCACTCCTCCCAGTCTCCTTTACTGGTTCCTCTTGAACCCCAAACCATGGACTTTGGGTGTTCCAGTGTTTAGACTTTGGACTGCTTCTCTCGTTTTGCCTTAATTTTGTATTCGGTGATCTCATCAGGTCTCTTGACTTAAATACCGTATACATGTTATTGAACCTGAAAATTATTTCCCCAATCCAGGCATCTACCTAAACATAGGATCCATAACCATCACTCCCTAAGGAAACTTCCAACATGGGAAGGACCTCTGAGCTTCATGGTATAGATTCTCATTTATGTCACCTGACCAACAGTGTCCTCCTTGCCAATCATTTTAACAACAAATCTAAAATAAGGATAGGCCAGGCATGGTGGCTCACACCTGTAATCCTAGCACTGTGGGAGGCCAAGGCAGGAGGATTGCTTGAGCTCAGGAGTTCAAGACCAGCCTCAGCAAGAGCAGGAGCAAGACCCCATCTCTACTAATAACAGAAAAAGTTAGCCAGGCATGGTGGAACATGCCTGTAGTCCCAGCTACTGGGGAG
>NW_012149374.1:283579-293265 GCF_000956105.1 Propithecus coquereli
AAGAGGTGGGCAGAGATAATTTGCACCTTCAGGAAGAAACAATTTCCTAGCGCTTGGAGGCTTACAGAGCTCACAAGTGTGGAGTCAGATAGCAGCATCATCCTACAAGCAAAGAGGCCAAAACACGAGCCTACTTCTTCTGAAGCTGAGACAGATAAAACCACATGGAAACATACATAAAACAGTAGGCAGAACTCAGAGTGGAGAAGAGGAAGCCTTTTAGCATTTTTGCAAAGAAGCCCGTGTGCTCGGCTGTGCTGGAGGACCTCTGTGAATTGTCTCAGCAAGAAGGAAGTCTCTACAACGGCCTCGGTGCCATTTCGATATAACCCCTTTCCTGTTTTCTGCTTGCCCTGCCATATGCAATCTATCCCACGGCCATTTGCGCAGCCACCTAGTGACCTTGCCACTGCGGGTAAGAAATGAGAAATTTTGAGGACGGCTGCACTCCCTGGATTTTCATGGCCTTGGCATAAAATATTTAGTGCAGGTACTTTCTGAGCAGTGAACTGGCGAGGAAGGTTTGCAGAGTGCTGTGAGCCACAAAATCACCTCTCTGCCTGTAGGGGGTGGCCCCAGCCTCAGAGGCCATGGCGGTCTGTAAATACCAAGGCCAGCACAAGGAAGATGATTGCCTCCTGTGCCATCATTAGAGAATTCCCCTTTCTTCTGGGTTTTTCCAGACCTTGCTATTATTAAAAAAAAAAAAAAAAAATGTTTCTTTGGCTTTCTGCTGATCTTTGAAAGTTACGTTTTATAACCAAAGATTTGGAAAATCCTTTGGGTTTGAAAGAACATCATCGTCGTTGAAGTGTTTGACGTTGGCAAGGCTCTGGTAAGAACAGGTGAGAATAGTCATTGCCTCTCCTGCCTCTGTGACCTGAAATTTTGAATTTCCTTACTATGCTGACTTGGTTTTCATTGCTCTTGAGCTGTTGAAAGAGAGAAGCAAGTAGGCATGAAAGGGAAAAGTTAACAAGGGCAACAAAGTAAAGTGAGCAAGACATTATAGGTAATAGAGGAAGACTCACAAGACATTTTTAGAAGAGCCAAAGCTTTCTAAGAATAGCAAGAAAGCCATGAATGTCACAGAAGAATCTAAAAAGTCTCCTTTAAGCTTCTGTGTGGTGGATTCATGGTTTCTCTTCTCTGCTCTGACCTTCCCTTCCCTTTCTGTCTCTTTTCTTGTTCTGTCTTTTTAAAAAGCTAACCTCATAGCTTCCTTCTAGCATCTCCACCTCCAGCATGCTATGACTATCCATTCATTCATTTGTCTCTCATTTAACAAATATCATTGAGCACCTGCTATGTGCCAGGCACTCTGCTAGACACCGAGAGTGCTAATTACCATAAATGCTCACGTTGAATATCTGCTGTGTGCAGGAATCTAAGTATTTATTACAGGAAAGAAGTCTAAAGCCTTCTGAGAGAAAGGCTCACCCAAGCTTGCTTCACTGAGATAACCATCATTTGCCACAGACTCACTCCAGTTACCATCCTCCTTCCCTATTCAGAAGGAAAAGGTGGCTAAACAGTTCTTGTTTATCACTTTTTGTCAATGTCTGATTCCTCCAAGTATTAGCTCTGTTGGCAGAAAAGTTGTGCCTGGCATCCTTCCTGTATCCAATGTCAAAATACAGATGACGTCTACATTTAAAGATAAGACAATGTATAGAAAGGGGTTAGCATTATGAAGCAGGTCAGCATCTACATGCATCAGATAAAATAGTCCAACAAAAATAACTTTTTAAAAATCTTCATTTTTTTAAATGAAACTCATCCTGCTCTTGCATCCCATGATAGAGGCTTGGGATAAAGATCAGAAGACATTTGTGAAACTGACACCAGAAAATGTGTCTTGGATGATTGTGCCTGGGACTAAGCATCGGATGCTAACAAGAAACTCAAAGGAAACAGGTGAGACCTACTACATCCCAGAAGAAATCAGCAAGAACACATCCAGGGAGGCAGCG
Source organism: Propithecus coquereli (assembly GCF_000956105.1). Taxonomy (NCBI): domain Eukaryota; kingdom Metazoa; phylum Chordata; class Mammalia; order Primates; family Indriidae; genus Propithecus; species Propithecus coquereli. The sequence continues at coordinate 285,553 of NW_012149374.1, forward strand.
ACCCAGCAAGATGAGTAAAACCTCCAGAAATGTCAAGGAAGACCATGTGTGGGGCAGAAGACCAGATTCCCCCGCAGCCTCCCCTGAACTTAGCTTTCATCGTGGGAAGAGACATGGAAAAAAACAATCCTGATAGGCAATTTGAATTCCAAGTTGCCTATCAAGAGCCTTTGTTACTATTATTTGACAAGATTAACTATTTTTCTCGAGAACAAGATGAGATCATCTAAACTATAGAGAAAATTTTACAATTTTTGGACGTAAGAGTCATTGTGTTTCAAATGACCCTGTGGTAAAGCGTCGATCTGCCAGGCTGTAACTAGAACTCTTTTTAGGGAAGAAATACGCACATAGGACTTTGGTGCCTGATCTGCTAACAGAATGCCAGAGAAGAAGAAAGACCGGTGGGTACTGTCAACTTTGGAATGAATCCAGCCTTATCCTCCAAAAGGTGCTCTGCCCACCACCTTCTAGGCAGGAACCTGGGCTCGTACTAGTGAACACGTCTGTCTTAGAATTATTTTTGTTTTTGTTGTTGTTTTTGCTGTTATAACAGAAAAACACGGACTGAGTAATTTGAAAGAACAGGAATTTATTTGGCTCACAGTTCTAGAGGCTGGGAAGTCCACGATCTAAGGGCTGGCATCCGGTGAGGGCCTTGTACTTGCTGCGGGGTCCCATGGTAGAAGGTGGAAGGGCAAGAGAGCTTGAGAGAGCGAAAGGAAGGGGAACAAACTCATCGTTTTATCAGGACCCCACCCCTGAGATAACTAACCCACACCCCGGATAGCAACACGAACCCATTCACGAGGACAGGCCCCTAATCACTTCTAAATAGGCCTCACCTCCCAACATTGTGGCATTGGGGACTAAGTTTCCAACACTCGAACTTTGGGAGACACATTTAAACCATAGAAATGTGTAAAGGAAAGCCAATGCTAGAGGGTATAACAATTATTTTTTTCTAATACAACTGAGAAAATAAGACTATTTGATCAAAGACTTCCATACATCAAATATATTTTTGTCATCTACTACCCATTTCAGCAAGCCAAAAATAAAAGTAAAGAACTATCCAAGTAAATAAATTAGTTCTAATAAGTATAACACATTATTCACACCCTGTTTTGAAGCAAAGGTAACTGACATGTCACCTAAGAATTTAAACAGGAATGAGAAAGGCTCATAATACTGTTTATTTCTCACTGGTTTAATACATATATATGAAATGACATTGGAAACACAGCCTGGCCTAATCAGAAGACTTTTGTTGTTCTTTCATGTTCTTTACTCAAGCATTACAAGGACACGATCTGGAGGTTTAATTAAGGGAGTTCTCAGCGTGGGATAGCTGTGTCTTAGTTGGATGCAAAGTCTCACCTAATTCCCAACGTTGTTCCATAATAAATATTTAACAGGAAGCCATGCAGAGATGGAAGGTATTCAACTCCAAGGAAGATGTAGCACACCAGGCCAATAGTTAAGCCAAATTACTACATTTTGCCATTGGAGGCAACAGATTTATAAAGGAACTGACAGAAAAATTGAACCACTTGGTCAACAGCACTGAATCTACAAAATATTAATCCAATAATCCAAAAATCTAATCTAGGTTATTAATCCAATAATCTAAAATTATTTTCATTTAAACATGTATAACATGTATTTTCATTTAAACATTTATAAACGTTTTATTTAAACATATCTCACATGGAAACATGGATAAATGTGTATAGCATTAAAGGAGGAAATGTTTAAATCCAGGTGGTAGGTAGTGGAGGAAGGTGATCTTTAAAACAAGGGCTGTGGCTGTCACACCCTGACACAGGCCCTGAAACGACTGTCTGGTCTGTAGTCTACACTGTAAATCAAACCAGGTAAACCCTCCATCGGGGATTAACATGCTCTTGGTGAGTCTTCCACTCCGTTTCAAAACCTTTTCAAGTGCTGGCACCCTCTGTTCCCCTCGATCTCACCGCCATCGCTCATTCAGAAAGTTGAAGAAGATACGGATTCAAGATTTCACAGGGTTTCCAGAGGCTCTTGCCGATCATTAACAAAAAAGACAAACATGCAAATAAATTAATGAATACTTAAAGGAGGGTTCTCGAAAAGCTGTTTGCAAACTGATTATCCTGCAATTTGAGTTCTCTTTTAAATACACTAAGGGAGTTTCTGTCTTGAAGGCAGTCCTGTCTTGAATCATTTAAAAAGCAAAGATAGCCTGTGTCTGTTTTGTATGTGGGACTTCCACCCTTCAAATTCCCTGAAGCAAGAAAATCATAAATAAATACCAATTATAAAACCTGCCATGAGGTTTTTAAATGATCTGAACTATTCCTTTCCCTTCTAACTTTCTCTCTCTCATCGCTTTGCCCTTTCCTCTCCACACCTTCTCCGTAAAAGGAGATTAAGTCCGATCTCTTGGGTCCATTATTTTTTCTGAAGACAAAAGAACAAGACAGCAGCATCCAACCTCCTTCCACTCTGCCCCCCACATCCTCTTTGTTCACATCCCATGAGGGACCTAATTGTCTAACATGGGTCGGATATGAATATACTAAAGGAAGATTTATGGGAGGTTGCCTCTTTCCACTTAAAATTCCTCAGCTACACACAAATTCTGGCAGAGTCTTGAGAAACAGAACAGCTGCAATTGATTTAAATTGGAATCTTTCTCTTTCCCTCCTGTAAAAAAGAAAAAAAAAAAAGAGTCACTCAATTCAAGTGACATTTTGCTAATGGTGATCATGTCATTCAGCGAATACTTAAACCTGTGTAAGCTACTGGCACTACTCTTCTTAGTTTTAAATGCTGATTTATCGAGTAGTATGTACACATATTTTACATACATTAAAAGATTTCATACTTTTTGAAACATCTAAATAATATAAAGGAAACTTAACAGTAATAATAACAACAATAGTTAACATTTATTTAAAGAATACTGTGTCAGGCACTTTTCTAAGAACTTTACCTAACTCATTTAATATACTCACAGTCCTGTGAGATGAGACTTATTATCCATTTAATACAGGAGGAAACTGAGAGAGGTTGAGTTACTCACCTAAGGACCCACAAACTGGGATGAGCAAAGCCAGCATTTGAGCCCTGGGCAGGCTGTCTCCAAAGTCTGTGCTTTTCATGAAATGAGGAAATAAAGCAAATGAAAACATTGTTGAGAGTGAAAACAGGAAATGTATCTAGCAGGTAGGACAGTAATTGAAAGAGTGAGAGATACACACGTGCCTACTTTTTGATTACTGGAGAAGAGATAGCGAGATAGAAACACCACTGGGGCACAAGTGACTCCCTCAAATCTCTCCCAGACCAACTGGAGCATGGCAGGGGTGGGGGGCTCTGGGGATTCGAGAATCCAGGGATAAATACAGGATGAGGAGGGCAGTAAAGCAAGGTAGCTTCCTGTGAAGACGACCTTGGGAAGATAAGTGCCCATTGGAGCTGAGAGTCAACCCACAGACAGCCAAGCAGAGCAATCCACGAGTAGATCCTGGACTATGGGAGCTGGAAGATTCTAGAGAGAAAAAAGAATATCACACCTGGGAATCTTAAAAATGCACTGAAAAGTGAGAGGAAATGGCCTCTGCCACAGGGTTTGGGAGAGGTGGTGTTAAGTGAAGAGCCAGTGTCAGCTGTGTTCACAACTGACCATCGACCGAGGCCAAGTTTCAGCCTCAACTGTGCCCAAAGCACTCAAAATAGAAAGCTTCTCTACCGTCTATTCCCAACAGTGCCGGAGTCATCGTCGTCAAATGTAAATCCTGTGACTTGTCTGTTCCAACTCCTCCCATGGCTTCCCACCTAAGGGAACAAAATCCAAACCTTCTCCAGGGCCCAGTAGCCCTTCCACTCTGGCCCTCACTCACTGTGCCCCAGCCATGCTGGCCTCCCTGGGGCTCTGTAAGTCTGCGAAGCGGTCCATCTGCCACAGGCTCTTTGCACGTTCTGTAGTACTTACCTGGAATTCTCCTCCCTAAAATATCAGCAATGCTCATTTCCTCTCTTCCTTATGGTCTCTGCTCAAACTCCCCCTTCTTTTGAGGCCTTCCTCATAAGTCTCTCTGTCTCCCCTGCCTGCTGTGTGTTGCTCAGAACCCACTTCAGCACCCGCTCTATTACATATTTATTTATTTTCATTGTCTCTGCTCGCCAGAATGCAAGCCTCACAACAAACAGGCACTTTGTGTTCTTCATTGCTGCATCCCAAGCACTTAGAATAGCACTGGGACCACAGTAGGCATTCAATAATAATTATCGAATGAGCAATGCATTGCTGAGACTTTTGAATAATAGACAATGGCACTGAAAGGTAGAAAAGGCCTTATCGTAATAGTCTAAAAGAACTGACTGCTCCTAGGCTGAATTCAGTCCTCACCCATGTTTTGTTTTATCTGCACAGCAATATTTCAACGATATAAACCAATATTTAAATACCAAGAGAGTTCACATAAAAATCCAGAATCCTTTCTTCTTTTCAAAAAGTGAAAAGATTTGGCATCCCCTGGACCCACATTCCCGTGTTTCAACAATCGGCGGCACTTGAGTAGCAGCTGCCCTTTGAAGGCCAGGCTGCCGTCTCCAGGCTCCCACACTCCCACAGCCCTCTCCCCAACACCAAGGCCAAGTGTTGGTTACCACTTACCATTGTCATTGCACTATTGTATAGATTAAGGTGGAGACATATTTCTCTGCACCCATGTCTCTGTCGATGGCAGGAAAACGAAAGACTAAGAGATTCACATGATTCAAGAAAAATGGGAGAGAGCATATTTCTTTGTAGAGTGAAGACATTCCTCTATGTTTAAAATGCCAACATTGGGCCACCTGTGTCATATATAGGACCTGTCTGGCCCCTGTAATCACTTAAGTTTGCCAGACTTGTGCTCTACACAATCCAAGCAAGACAAGAGAAAATGGTAAAAGGTGGGGCTGGCAGACCTCTTGGTGAGTGGACTTCAGTGGCCTTAGGATAAAAGAATCTAGGCTGAATACATGTGTCTACTTCTTTGCTTTTGCATTCACTCTTGTTTGTTATTTTTTCCCCCTTAATTTCCTAGAAAAGTTTCCTTGGAAAAAACTCTACAACTCAGTTGAACAGCAGCAAAACTATAACCTATTATTGAGCATTATATGTCTCGAACAATGCTAAGTGTTGGACGCCTATTAACTTAAACTGCCCAGCAAACTTACACACAATAATTATTATTCCATTTAATAGACAGGAAAATTGAGGCACAGATAGAAAGAATAACTTATCAAAAGCATCAGAGTTAGTAAATGGCAGAGCCAGAATTTAAGGCCAGGCCTGTCTGTTCTAAAATCCATTCTCATAATCAATCTTCACTGTAACAGTACAGCGGAGTCTCATAGCCTCGGCGCTATTGGGACAGGAGGTGGGGAGGTGGGTGGGGAGGTGGAGATGTTCTGTGCATTGTAGGATGTTTAGCAGCATCCCTGGTCTCTGCCTACTGGACGTCAGTAGCACTCTATCCTCCTACTCATTGTGACAACAAAAAATGTCTCCAGACACACCCAGGGGAACAAAGCAGCCCTTGGTTGAGAACAGGTACAATAAGGGGAAACTAAGCTTTGTTCGTTCCTTCTTGGCCAACTTAGAAGGCTCAGCGAGCCAAAATAAAAGGTGGCAGCAACATTTTGAACTTAAAAATTTAGGTATAAAAATAGACAGGTCTGGTGGTGGGCACCTGTAGTCCCAGCTACTCGGGAGGCTAAGGCTGGAGTGTTGCTTAAGTATAGGAGTTCAAGTCCTGCCTGGGCAACCCAGTGAGATCCCATCTTTAAAAAAAAGAATTTAGGTATAAAAATTTAGGCACAGCACAAAAATGGGATATATAGACAAAGAATAAACCTCAAGAGAGAGAGAAAGATGTGCAGGCAGTAGTGATTGTCTATCCATGCTCATCATGAATTTCCTCTTCTCCAGCAATCACGATGGAATTTAAAGCAAAGGCACTCACAGAACTGAGCCTGGTTGATTTCAGTGTGAGGCACGGACAGAGATGACTTGGAAGGTTAATAAAACTAAAAAAAGGTAGAAATATTAAAATAGCCTAGCAATACACTGGGCACCTACTTGGTTTCTAAAACATATGTATTAATTGAAAAACTGGTTGGTTTGATTTTTCAATAGAATTAAAACATGCATTTTAAATTTTCACTTTAGAGAATAAACGTGTTTTTCTGACATCAAAGCACTCATAAACAAAATAACATGAGAGTGAAATGATGATCTTTCCTGTCTAGCTTCCCTTCGGTACCACGGTTACTCTCACTAAGCGGTGCCTCTACCCAGAGCAGTAATTGTACAGTGACCTTTGCCATAGAGTGAGTGCGCCATGTTTTGGAAGGATTTGGTTCAGTAATATCTCAAGGTAATAAATGTTATTTCAGTCTGATAGAACAATGGTGGCTTCTGGATTTAGTATTTGTTATAAGATTTAGATTCAATAGTATATTGACTTATATTTCATCAAAATAAATATTTGTTGAAATACCTAAAGGAAATTTCTAGCTATAAAATACAAAGAAAACAATTGATAGAAAAAAAGTGAAATACAGCCAAAGTGCAGATATACGTATATATGAGCATGCCTTCCCTTTACTGACAGAAGAATAATAGTATGTGCATGGTTTAGCAAAATAAATTTTTTTTTGAGAACTGTTTGACGGGTAACCTGTGTGCAAATAGTGCTAACGGGAAGGCACAGCGGCTTAGCTAAGACCCTTGCTTACAAGTAACAGAGACCGTCTCTAACTGGCTTCACCGTAAGGAGATTTATTAGAAAGATTCTCAAGTGACTCACAAAATCCAAGGCTATTATTAATAACCAGGGCTCAGGAAGATGGGGACAAGAGCAGCCTGAGGATCCTGACAGCAGGGGTTCAAGCCTTCTCTGAATTCGTGCTGTTCGCGCAGCTCAGCCCTCAGTTCCCAACTCTGAGACCCTTCTTGGCCCTTCTTAGGTTAGATTCTAATCCCCAGTGAAATCAGCTGTATCCAAAACATCAGAATCCCTTGGTAGAAAGGTAGCTAGGTGGGGCTCATATATAGCTGGGGGGGAGGACATTTCTCAGTGATTAAAGTCTAAGCAGACATAATCCCAATACCTATCTGCAATTATGATTTTAAGATAGAGGAAAATATACATGTAATAGGCAGATAAATAGGAATTCAGAAATCACTAAAATTCAGCATAGCGGGAAAGATCACCGTCTCTAAAACAAGCCTTCCTGAGTTCAAATGCTAGTTCTGCCACACACTAAATGTGTGACCTTAAGCAAGTCATTTAACCTTTCTGTGCCTCAGTTTCTCTGTCTCTAAAAGGAAGCCAGTAATTTCTGCCTTGTAGAGTTGTTGCAAGAATTAGATAAGTCGATATATCTAAAGTATTTAGATAGTGCCTGGCTCATAGTAAATGCTAGGTAAGTGTTTCTAGGATTAAGATGTCGAAGATGTAACCCAGATGTGGCTGCTACCTGTGTATAGTCTTAGCTTTTGACCTTTAGCTCATACTAAGCCCGAATTTTGGGTGACCCTCCAGAATTTCAAACTCCACAATATATTAGCAAGATAGATAAGTAGATAGATGCAAAGATATTAAGTTTTCATGGGAAGGCAAAGAAAATGGTTTACAGATATATCAATAAAATTTAATAAAATCCTTACAAGGC
>NW_012149374.1:294210-312428 GCF_000956105.1 Propithecus coquereli
TCATCATGAATTTCCTCTTCTCCAGCAATCACGATGGAATTTAAAGCAAAGGCACTCACAGAACTGAGCCTGGTTGATTTCAGTGTGAGGCACGGACAGAGATGACTTGGAAGGTTAATAAAACTAAAAAAAGGTAGAAATATTAAAATAGCCTAGCAATACACTGGGCACCTACTTGCTTTCTAAAACATATGTATTAATTGAAAAACTGGTTGGTTTGATTTTTCAATAGAATTAAAACATGCATTTTAAATTTTCACTTTAGAGAATAAACGTGTTTTTCTGACATCAAAGCACTCATAAACAAAATAACATGAGAGTGAAATGATGATCTTTCCTGTCTAGCTTCCCTTCGGTACCACGGTTACTCTCACTAAGCGGTGCCTCTACCCAGAGCAGTAATTGTACAGTGACCTTTGCCATAGAGTGAGTGCGCCATGTTTTGGAAGGATTTGGTTCAGTAATATCTCAAGGTAATAAATGTTATTTCAGCTTGATAGAACAATGGTGGCTTCTGGATTTAGTATTTGTTATAAGATTTAGATTCAATAGTATATTGACTTATATTTCATCAAAATAAATATTTGTTGAAATACCTAAAGGAAATTTCTAGCTATAAAATACAAAGAAAACAATTGATAGAAAAAAAGTGAAATACAGCCAAAGTGCAGATATACGTATATATGAGCATGCCTTCCCTTTACTGACAGAAGAATAATAGTATGTGCATGGTTTAGCAAAATAAATTTTTTTTGAGAACTGTTTGACGGGTAACCTGTGTGCAAATAGTGCTAACGGGAAGGCACAGCGGCTTAGCTAAGACCCTTGCTTACAAGTAACAGAGACCGTCTCTAACTGGCTTCACCGTAAGGAGATTTATTAGAAAGATTCTCAAGTGACTCACAAAATCCAAGGCTATTATTAATAACCAGGGCTCAGGAAGATGGGGACAAGAGCAGCCTGAGGATCCTGACAGCAGGGGTTCAAGCCTTCTCTGAATTCGTGCTGTTCACGCAGCTCAGCCCTCAGTTCCCAACTCTGAGACCCTTCTTGGCCCTTCTTAGGTTAGATTCTAATCCCCAGTGAAATCAGCTGTATCCAAAACATCAGAATCCCTTGGTAGAAAGGTAGCTAGGTGGGGCTCATATATAGCTGGGGGGGAGGACATTTCTCAGTGATTAAAGTCTAAGCAGACATAATCCCAATACCTATCTGCAATTATGATTTTAAGATAGAGGAAAATATACATGTAATAGGCAGATAAATAGGAATTCAGAAATCACTAAAATTCAGCATAGCGGGAAAGATCACCGTCTCTAAAACAAGCCTTCCTGAGTTCAAATGCTAGTTCTGCCACACGCTAAATGTGTGACCTTAAGCAAGTCATTTAACCTTTCTGTGCCTCAGTTTCTCTATCTCTAAAAGGAAGCCAGTAATTTCTGCCTTGTAGAGTTGTTGCAAGAATTAGATAAGTTGATATATCTAAAGTATTTAGATAGTGCCTGGCTCATAGTAAATGCTAGGTAAGTGTTTCTAGGATTAAGATGTCGAAGATGTAACCCAGGTGTGGCTGCTACCTGTGTATAGTCTTAGCTTTTGACCTTTAGCTCATACTAAGCCCAAATTTTGGGTGGCCCTCCCAGAATTTCAAACTCCGCAATATATTAGCAAGATAGACAAGTAGATAGATGCAAAGATATTAAGCTTTCATGGGAAGGCAAAGAAAAAGGTTTACAGATATATCAATAAAATTTAATAAAATCCTTACAAGGCATCTCTAATCTTTCCTCAAATTCTTCTATTGTTGCAAGCGTCTTTCTTTTCCCCATGCAGGCTTTGAAGACCCTTCCAATGGCTCTAGCAATTCAACCTGACTCCAGGTTTGCATCTGCTGAGGGGGGAAAAAGAATAAAGTTCAGCAATTAAGGAATTCACACACTGCCCCACAGGCTATCCAAGTATCCATACACAAAACAAAACAGGCCCAAACTTGTGCTGGGTGCAGAAAGAGGGAAAGAGCAGGAAACTGAGGAAGAAGAGAGATTTTGCTGCTTATGAAAATCCAGAATTTTTTTTTAACGTATTATTCCATTTTGACAGATATGTAAAGCTTACTGTGGAGAAACCTAGCAGGGATATGTGGAAGACCATTGGGATTAGGGTGAGGCTTAGAGTGAGGTGGGTCCCCTGAAATGGGATACCGTGCCACCGGCGGAAGTGGATGACGAAGGATATGAGTGACGCCCAAGCTTGGCCTGGCAGTTCTGCCACTTAGCAGCCCAGCAGCTTGGGCAAGTTGCTTGATGCCTTTCAATCCCAGTTTTTTCATCTGTAAAATGAGAATAAAAATAACATGTACCTCGCAGTGTTGTTCTGAGTATCAAATAATGTAATATATGTGCAGTGCTTAAAACAAGGCTTGTTCATCCCAAGAACAAGCTATTACTATATTGATGACTCATTATGATCACAGCTGTGTTTGCTAGAACTAGGTGTATTTCCATAAGGGAGAGATATGGCGGGAGGGGTGGAGCTGGGAGATGGGGAGTCTGCTATTCTGTTGAAATTCTAGAATGATTTGCCAATGGACACTTTCATCCAACGTTAACTGTTAAGAAATTGTATACCTGCGTATAGTTTTTCTTTTCCTGTGATTGCAACAAATTGTAATAAAGTAATTGCCCAAACAAAAGGATGAAGCGATGAAAGAGAAATGAAAGGAATAGACCATAGTCCCATAAAATGAGAAGAACAGTCCCAGCCCTCTACCCCTCATGCCCAGTGGCCTCAGGGTGCTGGGACTCTGACCTCAAACTGTACACAAAGCATCCATGGGGCCCCATGCAGGGTGAGTCCCAGGTTGTAACCACACATGTCACCTCCCATGTACAGTTGTCAGTCTTGTCTTCATCACCACCACGACCAACTACCTGGTTCAGTGCACAGCACATGCTGAGAGGCGCAGGACGTATTTATTTAATAAAAGACTAGACAGTGAAGCTGGTATTTAGCCCTCTTAACCTTGTGAAGGGTGTATTATCATCCATATGTACTTATAATAGAACAGAAGCTCAGAGAGACATGTACTTCTCCAAGATCACACAATTGAGCAGTAAAAACAGTTTAAGCTCTGACCTTTCTTCCATCGTAATATTTGGCAACATTTTTTTTTTTTTTTGGAAGAAAACAAACAAGCAAAAAGAAAAACCTCCTATTGCTTCTCTTTGCTGTAAAAAGTTATTAGACTGACATTTCAGTTTCTGCAAAGATCTCATACCCATCCACCTTTCAAACTTCCTTTGCTGCTTGTTTCTTATGCTTGTTTTGTCTCTGGCCCAGTCAGACTTCTCTGGCTGAGCTCCTGAAATTGCTACATGTTTTTCCTTTGCTCTTGTTTCCACTGCCTGAGAAAACTTCTCCCCCACCATGCATCTCCTCTATAGAGCCTTTTCTGACCTTCAAACTAGCAGGGATACTCCTTCCCTTCCTAATCACTGTAGCATATTCTTTGTGCCTCTATTTAAGCATTTTAATTTATTAATTAAAAATCGACAATTGATGTGACTGTATTATCCCTGAAAATTTCTTGAGAGGAGGGAATCACATCTTATATATCCCTATGATGTTTAAGATACATAGTTTCCACAGCCTCTACTAGATAGTCTTGAATGTAGAGTATATTAAGACACTATTAACTGAGAGAATAAGCATAGGAGATCATTTTCAGAGGTGGCCTGGGAGAAGAGTGAAATGCACTTTTGAATACTCAGTGAGTTATGGCACCATCTGGGTTACAATATGTTTACTGGGCTAGGTAACGTCTTCAGGTATGACATGTGATTCGAGCCAGCACGCAGCGAGGAGGCACAAATCTGGGAATGCAAGAGTGGACGTGAAAATCGCTCCTCTCACTAAGACGACTAGTGATGTGCTAAAAGTTTTTGTCCTCCCATCTTAAAGACTTTGGGCTCTGTTTGTTAGACAGAGAAGGGGATACAGCAAGGGTTTCATTGACCTGAAAGTTAAGACTGATCATGTGGCTACTTGGGGTTCCTTGTGCACTGACCCAACAGCCAAAAAAAAAAAAAAAGTTCATGTGTTGGCCGGGTGACTAATGTTGGTTATCAAGGAGAAACAGAGTTACTATTACACAACAAGGCAAAAACGAACATGACTAGAGCCTAGAAGATTCTCTAGGGAACCTCTTAGTAGCCCCATATGCCACAGTAAAAGTTAGTAGGCACATAACACGATACAAGCAAAACCACTGAAAGCACAGACCCACCAGAGTTGGACCCATAACCATCTGGGGCGCCAGCTGAGAACAAGAGAAAATGAAGTGGGCAGTGGAGGAGAAAAGTTACAAATTGCAGTCACAGCCTCACGGCCAGTTGCAAAAATGAGAACTGGATTATTTATGCGTATTTTCTATTGTTTGAATATGTATAATTTATATATATATATATGCACAATATGGTTTCCTTCTTTCTTCTGCAACTCACTTTCTATCTAACTTGCATTACTAGCAGTTACCTATGGCTTCAGTATTTAAGTTGAAGGATAACAAAAGGATTGTGACTGCACTAAAAGAATGATAAATATCACTTGGTGCATAAAGTAGCATGCACAAGTTTGTGTCTCCACTTTGTGAGGAGGCAAAGATGTGTTTGGTTGTAGTCAGAAGAGCTGCATCTTGCTAAACAGATGTGTTTCTGGTCTTTATCACAAGCTGAATAGTATATGTTAAAGGGGTGGTATGGGTGCTAGTTGACAATGCGTTGGGCTGTGATGGGTGAATAGATGCCAATCTTTCACAAGATCACCCATGCAATGGTCTGTGAAATTACCTGCAGCTGCGGGTAACTTACTTGAGCAACGGCCCCTGTCGTGTGCTAGGTAATCCATCACCACATTTGCATTGAGACCACATGTCCCATGAGCTCCTTCCAGCCGATGAGTGAGGGTGGAAGGAATACAAGGCAGACATCTTTCTGGGAGACCTGGGATTCCTCCAATGACTACCTCTGGCTTGACGACTCCCTGACACCTTGGTGAACCTTCTCTGGACTGCGAGGTGGTGAATGTCATTTCCACCCAAACTTCCTGACCTCTTCCTTTACCATTGATCAGAATAGCATCATGATCTGGCAGCTCTCCCACCCTTCCTTAGAACTCTCTCTACTTTCTCGTACAAAAATTTCCCCTAATAAAAATTGTGTTTAACTCCACCTTGGATTCCACTCCTTAGAGGACCTAGACTAATACATCCCCATTCTAAGATCTCCTCTATAATGCAGAGTGGGATCCAGGAGCTATATTTCCAAGGCACTCCTTTCCTATATGGTTCTGGGTTAAAGTTCACCTACAAAAGTAACTTGCGTGGCGTTTAGAAGGCAGAATGGAGGAGAGGTCATTATGCTTTGGAGGTCTTTGTGAACAAACACAGTGGCTTCACAGAGTCCTCTACAAGCAATCTCTTTATTGAAGTCAACTGGGAAAATGATAGGTTCTTTCCCAAAGACTTAAAATTTGCAGTGGTTTATCACACTGGTTTTAGTACTTTTTAAAACCAGCCAATTTAATGTTTCAGGGCTTGGAAGGAATATTTACAACCACTTATCACATCTTTGTTTTCCCAGAAAACACAGTAACTTATTGACTTATCAAGAGCTCAGATCATACAAAGTAGAGGGGAAGAAAATCATAAGAAAAGTAAGGCATGTTCCTATCCTTAGAGACTTAAGCCAGTGTTATTTAAAAGAAAATATTTATGTCCATAAAAGCAAATAAAGTTTAAAAATAAAAGGATAAAATTAGTAGTCTGAATTGAACTCATTATAGACTTTCAGAGAATGCCATATGTAGACAAGTTCTGAAGAAACAGTTTTACCCAGATTTATTTGTCTGGAAGCAACAGTACAGGATCATTAAATGAAGAAATGTGACCCCCTCCAAATTACCCTCCATGTGGACACTTGCCCATTTTTAATTATTTATCAAATAAGCATGCACCCTTATGCTTTAAGAAGAGATATGTCCTACTTTCAGATGAATTATTTTATTTTATACCAAAGAAATACAGTATCTATTTCATTACCAATTTCAGAAAAATGCAATATCTGGGGAAAGAGCAATACTTCTGGCTATGTTGAAAATCTAAACAAGCCAAAAGTCACCCTCAGAAACTTTCATTTTGGTAAATGGATTGTATTTATGTTTCATGCTTCATTTTTTCCTTCCCAACTGAAACATTAAGAAATTTTCCCAAACAATCTGGACTATTTGTCTAACAACACTCCAGTGGTTATATATTAATATCATTCTTTGGACCTTGACTTCAGAAAAATCTGTTCCTTTTCGTTTTTCTTTCCTTTTTTTTTTTTAACTTTTCACATCAAAATAGGCAAATAACAAAGAAAGTTTTAAAATTTAGGATCTAACTGGCTTGGTGAATCATATTACATACAGTCCTGGGCATCTACTACTTTTGGATGACTAAAGCCAGAACTCAGAAGTCTAGGAACTCAAATGCTGCTACATTCCCACCCTCCAGCATAGTAAACCAAAAGCATTATTCCTTCCCTGGGGGTGCTGCAGGAATTAGTGCCTCCATCAAGGGCTGCAAAGATGTAGGAGTATGTGACTTCTGCCACATTTAACTCATCTGTTTGCCTGATACAAAATCCATACTGCTTAGGAAGTGAGTATAGATTGCTGTAAATTTAATCAGATGATGAAGACTATTGTGGCTATAGTTCCAGAGGTGGGATCTACTGGCACAAATCAACACCACTCCTGGTCCTTTAGATATGCAGATATTGACTGAACAAATGCTTTCTTTTCAGTCCACATCGACAAGAATAATCCAAAGCAATTTGTCCTCAGGAGGCAGAGACAGAGATTTACCTTCACTATGTAAGGTCCACATTTGTGAATTCTCAAGTTCATTGCCTAGTTCATTAAAAATCTGGATATTTTATGGGAGACCACATTGGTTCATTGACTTTAAGAATAATTTTTCTGATTTATCCCGGTTATTTCTTGCTGTTACCCTAAATGCCTATATAACACACATTCACACCAGAAGATGAGAGAGAAACGCAACCAAAGTCCAGAGCCTGCTGCCTCTCTGAGCTTCTAGTGGCCCACTGGTAGGAGGCCTGTCCAAAATCCCCTTCTGAAGTGGAAAAGAAGCCTCTGCCCCGGCGCCACCCACCCAACACAAAGAAACACACAATGCAAAGCCAAGAGTATTAGATACATCAGGGACTTCACTGAAATCCAGTAGATTCACTTGGATGCCTCCTAACCAATCATACTAGTCAACAGGAAACTGGAGAAATCCAATAAAATCAGGACCACCAAGGACCCAGCTTTTGTGAAAATTATGTTTAGGTTTCCCTCAGCTGGGACAGAACTCCATACAAAGGACCTGTGGCCCGAGAGCAAGGGGATCATGAAATCAGTAATAGAAAAAGAAAACTTCGATTTTCAAATTAGGTCTTAAGAGCAGCTCCAGAAGTGAGGACTGTTGCATCTGTATTTTATTTCAATTAATTGCATTTGACTCTTTTTCCCATTTTTACATAACACAGAGTGTATTCGTGAAGACTAAAATGTAGGGCTTCATGTGGAAATATGACTGAAATTACATCACTCTGTGATGTTATAGGTTAAAAGATAAACTTAGGTACGTTAATAATGTGAAGAGTTTATTTGAGCAGACAGTCATCCGTGCACGGGGCAGCTCCAGAGCGCAAGCAGCTAAGGGCTCCACCCAACAGGCGTGAGCTTTCACAGGACGAACGCAGGAGCGAGGCAAAGAGAACATGGGATTGGTCGAAGTGGAGCAGTACCCGCATGTGAATCATTCCAGCGCAAAGTCCCTAGCCCAATGTTAGTCGGCAGTTCCTGGTTAAGCTTAAGTTTTGTTTCACAATTGACACTGAGCAGGCTTTCGTTTTGCTTACACAGGAACCCTCCTCAGCCTAATGATTTCCCAATGAATTATTTTAACACATGATAGTTAGCTGATGGGATTTTGTCCCTTATGTGAGCGATGCTGAGGGTGCAGAATGGATGAACTACGAGACATAATCTCAATTTGCCCCTCCTCCCATCCCTGCCAACTTCATTCTCCATCCTTTCTACCCTGCTTTTTGCCCAGGAAGGCTAAACTCTAGGAATTGCCTGAACCTTCTCGCCTCTAAGTGAGTTCAGCCAATCGCAGGCGACTACAAAAGATACAGGACAGGAGAAGATTTATGCTCCTGGGTCTTTTCCGGTCAGGCCAGGGATTGGCAGATAACTGCATTCCTCAACTGGGTCCTGCATCTCCTCCCTAGCAGCCCTATTCCAGAGTCATCACTCTCCCCCAGTTTTGATAACTACTCCCTCCCTATCCTCCTTCGGGTGGGGTGATGACTACTTTATCAATGCCAACTACTGTATCAACGCCTAAGGGTTTCCATTAACCCTGGCAACATCTTTGCAAACAGTTCCTTCCTTAAATTATCTTCAATTATACCTTCTGAATGTGCCATTTATTTCCTGCTGTGAGTCTGACTAGAACAAATGTCATGCTTTCTCCATCCAGGAATTCTTTATTTCTTTTTAGTTCTTGCTCTCTCTTATCTCCAGGGTTTACTTAGCCTTTTTCTCTTGCCTGGAAGATTATCCTCCAAATCATACTAAGACATACGCTGTATATGTATCTGTCCTAAACTGAAACTCAACATGCACAGGGAATATATTCATTTTACCTGTCCTCATAGCCCCAACGCCTCCCGCAGAGTTTGGCATAAAGTAGGTACTCAATCAATATCTGGAGCAAATGATTCCATGCTCCCATCTGCTCCTTCCATAAAATTACCTTACAACACTTTTTTTCATAAAAGGGTTTTGTATAAGGGAAGCGTTGAAAATGTATTTGTATAATCTGTCCAGTTTCCATTCAGCCTATTCTCAATTCAACTGAATTTCACCCTACGTGTTCCTGAGGTGAGTGCTTCTCTGCTTCCAAGACTAACCGAGGCTTTGAGGACAAGTGGAGTCCCTAACGATGCATGGCACACAGCTCAGGATCTGAAGAGTCTGGGCTCCCAAATGGGAGATAAAAAAGCAACAGATTGACTTCTGGTCTCAGATCCAACATGTAAAGTGTTTGGGAGTTGTTATTTCCATCTTTACAACCATTAAAAACTCAACAAACTAAAAAGCAACGACTATTCTTGGACCCAGCACACAACTTAGTTTGCCAGACAAACTTTCAGCCCCAAATCTGGAGAATCGGGCACTTCACGAGATTTACAGTGAAGACCTGCATACCTACAATGGAGGTTGCTGGAGCCAAATGGAAAATTAAAGAACCAATTAAAGTAAGAAATTCCTGGGACCTGCAGTTTTAAGACGACCCCAGACTTTTGTGGGTTTTACCTCTAGGAACCTGGTAGTTTCTCATGGTAAAGATCCAAGAAAGATTTTCTTGCATTGTGAGGGCAAAAGTAATCATTTTGTAATACTGTACACGCAAGAGTGTTCTCCATAACTACTCTCCAGGGAAAAGGACTTTTCCAAACTTTTATTTTACATGGGGAAAGGCACTGTTTTTACTATAGGCTTTCAGTATTTCCTGTATCACCTAAGGGGGCAATGAAGCTATAACAATGGAGAGATACTTGTGGGTCACAGCCCAGAGACCCGGGTGCATTGAAAGACTGGGATGAAATTATAAGATTATAGAACACTTTCTCTCCCTTACTTACCACCACATCCATTCATGATTTAAAAATAAATGAATAAATATGAATACATAAATCTCTCAGCAAACTAGGAATAGAGGGGAACTTCCTCAACCAGATAAGAACACCCACGTAAAAGCCCACAGCTAGCATCATACTTAATGGTGAGGTATTGATATTTCCCCCTTAAATCAATAACAAGGGAATGACAACCTTTCTCACCATTTCTACTTGACATAGCACTGTAAGGCCTAGTTACTTCAATCAAACAAGAAAAGGAAATAACAGATACTCAATACTAAATTGGAACTAATCAATCAACACTTATGTGCACATATAGAAGTAAAACTCAACAGAAATCAAGCAAGTGGGAGGGGAGAGGAGGGGTTGGGTAAATTCACACCTAACAGGTATAATGAACACTATCTGGGTGAAGAGCACACTTTTAACTTTGACTCAAACTGTACAAAAGCAAATTATATAACCAAAATGTGTGTACCCCTGTAATATTCTGAAATTAAAAAAAGAAAAGGAAATAAAAGATACATAGGTTGGCAAGGAAGATATAAAAGTGTCATTATTCCCAGGTGACAGGGTCATCTATGCAGAAAATCCCAAAGAACTGACAATAGTACTCCTGGAACTAGGAAGCAAGTATAGCAAGGTCACAAGATAAAATGTTAATATACTAAAACCAATTGCTTCACTATGTTTCACCAATAATTAATTAGAACTGGAAATAAAAGAAAAACACTTTTATAAAGCAACCAAAAAATTTAATAAATACTTAAGTACAAATCTAACAAAATATGAAGATCTTGTATGTACAAATCTACAAAACTCTGATGGAAAAAAAATCAAAGAATATCTGAATAAATGGAGAGATATTTTGTGTTCATGGGCTGCAAGACTTAATATTATTATAAGGATGTCAATTTTTCCTAACTTTATCTAGAGATCTAGTGCAATCCCAGTCAAAATCCCTGCACAGTATTTTGTAGATATTTGCATAAACAGATTTTAAAGTTTATATGGAAATGCAGAAGATCTAGAATAACCAATGAAATATTAATGATGAATAACAAAATTGGAGGACTCACACTACCCTGATTTCAATACTTACTATAAAGTTACAGTAATCAATACCATGTAGTATTAGTGAAAGAACAGATGACACAGATCAATGGAACAGAATAGGAACCCACCCAAATATAGTCAACTAATGTTTGACAAAGGAGCAAAGGCAATTCAATGAAGAAAGGACTGTCTTTTCAACAAATGGGGCTGGAATTACTGAATGCCCCTATGCAAAAAAATTGAAAAATAAAAAAAGCCTAGACAAAGATCTTACACCTTTCACAAAAATAAACTCAAAATGGATCATAGACCTAAATGAAATGTAAAATGCAATACTGTGTAACCTGTAGAAGAAAATGTAGGACAAAAATAGATGACCTTGGGATTGGTGATGAGTTTTTAGATACCACAACAAAAGCAAGATCCAAGAAAAAAGTAAGTTGGACCTTATTAAAATCAAAATTCTCTGCTGTGTAAAAGACACCACTAAAAGAATGGAGACACAGCCATAGCCTGGGAGAAAATATTTGCAAAAATATATCTGACAAAAGACTTGTATCCAGAATATACAAAGAACTCTTAAAACTCAACATTAGGAACACAAACAACCCAATTAAAAAATGGGCAAAAGTCCTAAGCAGACACATTACCAAAGAAGATACACAGATGGCAGATAAACATATGAAAAGATGTTCATCACCATTTTTTGTTAGGGAATTGCAAATTAAAACAACAATGAGACACTACTAATACATATTAGAATGGCTAAAATACAAAAAAAACCAAAACCACAAATGGACAATACCAATTGCTGGGTAGGGTGTAGAGCAATAGTAACTCTCATTCATTACCCAGGGAAATGTAAAATTGTACAATCACTTTGGAGGACAGTTTGACAATTTCTTATAAAGTTAAACATAGTCCTACCATAAGATCCAGCAGTCATTCTCCAAAATATTTGCCCAACTGATTTGAAAACTTATGCCTGCACTAAAACCCGCACTTGAATGTTTATCGCAGCTTTAGTGATAATCACCAAAAACTGGAAACAGCCAAAATGTGCTTCAATATATGAATAGATAAGCAAGCTGTGGTACATTTATACAATTGAATATTATTCAGCAATAAAAATAAATGAGCTATCAAACCATGAAAAGTCATGAATATATCTTAAACGCACACTGTTAAGAGAATGAAGCCAGTCTGAAAAGGCTCTATGCTATATGATTCCAATTATACGAGATTCTGGAAAAAAACAAACCAATAAAAAGAAGTGAAAGACAATAAAAAAGATCAGTGATTAGTGGTTCTAGAGATTTGGTGAAAGGGAAAAGAAGTTTGAGTAGATAAAGCAAGGAGAATTTCTAGAGTCATGAAACTATTCTGTATGATACTGTAATGGCTAATGCATGACATGTTTGTCAAAACCTATACAACTTTACAGCACTTAATGTATGCAAATTAGATAAGCATCGTTTAGGAGGTCAGGAGAATCCCAGGATGGAATGTACAATGTGACCAAAAAATACCTAATTGTATTACAAATGTCTGAAACAACCTCACTATACAGGAGGAGGGAAAATTGCTGACCTAAGTAACTGTGGAAATGAGTGGAAAATGTAAAACTAAAGGCAAAGAAAACTACTCATAAGAATTGTATTCTGCTTGATCAAATTATCCCATGTGAATATGGATTAATAATTTTGATACTTCTACTTGTGGCTATAGCTGAACAACTAAATGAATGGGTCATACATAGTGGATGCCGGCTTTCTTAGCATTTGATTGGGAAGTTTCAGACAGATAAGCAGAGCAGGAAGACTAGAGTGATCTACGTGGTAAATGGATCAGAGTTGGAGGCATCAGTATGCAGTCACGTTTAGCTTAACAGAGGTGCAGATGGTATCATATAGAAATGTGTAGATAAGTGTCTATATTTATATATGTCTATATGCATACATTCCCTTGCTCTGTCAGCTGAGAGAAACTCAAAGCAAGAACACACCAGTAGCAAGAAACACTTCTAATGACCGGACCTGAGTTTCTAATACCATTCTCCAAGAAAAGGCACAAGATCAACTTTGACAAATGACTGAATCTAGAGCTAGGTTTGGAAATATGCACAATGAGCCTGGAGCATCTTGGAGTGCCCAGAAGTAAAAAATTGCTAAAACAAACAAACAAACAAAAAGCACATTGAAGGGATACGTCCAAGGGACACAGTAGCCAACAGAAAGAACTCCCGTTGGCCAAAGCCAGAACCTTTTGGGCAAGAAAATAAATAAAGTAGTATTGGATTATAACCCAAAGTAAAAAATAAATATCTGTGAGTGCATACTGATATAAATAAATGATAGAATAAATAAATGGTGCAGAAGAATTCTAAATGATTTATGTAAATACTGTGTCCTCAAGGAGGTGGGATATATCAATCATTTCCTTTCCTTAAGTGTAAACTATACATAGTGATTTCTTGCCAAAGAATACACCATGGGAAGAAGGCAAAAAAAAAGAGTAACTTTATGATGGAGAAACCTGACAAACAATATTATCGCAGCCAGATGATCAAGGTCAGCCTCAACAGTGACAAGTCATGATGGTCGTATGTTCCCTTGCTATGATGTCATGAAAATGGCAATTTATCTCTGTAGTCTTCCTCTCAAGAACCCATACCCCAGGCTAATCACGAGAAAAACATCAGACAAATTCCAACCGAGGGATATTCTACAAAATACCTGGCCAATACTCATCAAAACTGTCAAGGCCATCAAAAACAAGGAAAGTCTGAAGAATTCTCAGTCGAGAGGAGCCTAAGAAGATGTGATGACTAAATGAAATTTGGTATTCTGGATGAAATCCTGGAATAGGAAAAGGACGTTAGGAAAAGACTAAAGAAATCTGAATAAGGTATGGCCTTTGGTTACTTAAATCAAAATAAGGAAATGATTACTCTTAACAAATGTTATGGCAAATCGTACTTTCAAGCCTTTATTCATACTCATCTCCCAAGATGAAATGCTACAACCACCTCCTTTGGTAATCTGAAGTTCATTCATTCTTTGAAGTTAAGCTGGAGACCTACCTTGTTTTCTTTTTTTTTACCAATTCTGGCCCTACTACACCTGCTACTGTAAACCCCAGAGATCTCTCACTGTAAAGACTTAGTGTCAAAGAAGGTGTCAGACCACTGAGTTGTTATTTATATGTTATAATTTTTCTTGCTGTTCTCTTTGTGTGTCCATCTTGGCTCCCTGAAATGATCTCCAAAAAAGCGGCTATGTCGTTATAAACTTACTTTCATATGACAATCATTTTTAATACAATTCTAGGCTTGAAGTTTCTAGTGATTAAATTTTGTTGATTAATTCACAGAAACCACAAATGATGTGACCCAAGATACTTTTTCAGGCTCAAGAGTCTGTCTGTCACTAGGTACCATTTTCCTCTGTGCATGACCTATTGGTTTGGAGATCTACAGGCCTGGCAAAGATGGACTGATCTTCTCTTTCAAAGGACTTCACACCTTCCTAATGACTAAATTATAACAATTCAACTCTTCAGTCCCTTCACAAATCAAGTTTTGCCAGTAGCTTTGGTCTTAACCTCTGATATTCTCCCACATAGACACTGAACGCTAAACAGAAGAAATAACTCAGTTTATTGGGAAGAATTGAGAGGGCAAGGGTAGATTTCCATGCTCTTCCCTATATCCGTGTATGTTGAAGTGAACTTCACTCTGCTCAGACCACTTCCTCAATAAAGCCACTCCTAACCCTTTCTGCTTTACCTAGTAAGACTCAGATATTATACTTTTTTCTCCATTCTTCTATATTATCCCGAAGTATTGTATCACATTATTTCAAAGTGACTATTTTAATACATTGATGTAATTATGTTTACCAATCCATGTACCCAACTATATTGTGAGACTCTTAGTAACAAGGACTGTATTTTCTTCATCAATATAGCTCTTGTAACCAACATAATAGTTGGCATGTAATACATCTTCAAATGAGGACTTATTTATGAGTAAATGAATTAATGACTATGAGTACAACATTAATTAATGTACAGAAAAGAATGCATTTAAGCAGGTATGAGTTCCAATGGCCTAAAAACTCATAGGAAGCTGGAATTGTTGATATGTTTCCTACAATACTCTATAAAATGCAAGTTTCCCTAAAAATGCATTGTGGAAATACCCACTAACCTCAGTGAAGCTTCAGAGCACATATTCCAGGAATGCTAGTCTGAAGGTATGGCCTTTCTTTGTTACTTTATATTGTATAATATATTCCTTATTACTTTATATTTTACATGAGTACTTTATATTCTGTAATTCACCTATACTGGTTATCATAGACTTTTCCTGTCCTCTGCCCAAATCTTGAACAAAGAATCCATCTGAAGCACAAATCACCTCTTTCAGTTCCAAGCTCCCTTTGAAATTTCTCTACATTTTACAAGAATTTGAACTATCTGAGAAAGCGTCCTCATCTCCTATAAGCTTCCAAGCTAGTAAATAAAATTGGCAAGCACGTTGGCCAAGTGGGTGACACCAGGCCTAGACAGACACATAAGCAGATAATTGCTTTCAAGATGTGACTTAGTATCACAGAGGGGTGACGCTGGAAGTCATTTCCCTTCACCCATTTGGCACACAGTTGGGGAGCACACCAACTGAGCGCAGGTGCGATGCTAGGCTCTGGGACAGGATAGTGCCAGCCCAACACTTTCACTGTATACAAGGGAAGACAGAGGTCCAGATGGGTAAGCTGGTTCTCCCCAGTCACCAGGCTAATAATCATTGGCAGAGTAAAGACTAGAAGCTGGATCTCTAATATTTTCCCTTCATTGCACTTCCTTGATGTGAAAGGTCTGGTGAAGTTCTCCAAAAGGAAAAACCTACCCTTTCCAGAGAGCCCTCGGGACTGAAATGCCAAAATTCTGCCATCTATTTCTTGGGTTGAACTCTCTCTTCTCTCTCCAATTCTACTGTGAGAGCTAAGAAAAAAAATTAAAATCTATAATATCTTAACACAAATTAATTCTTAAGGGTGAAAGAAGTTGGAGCAGTGTAGAAATACTGAACACATGGCAGTGAAATAGACAATAAAAACTGAGAGTAAGAATCAAGAAGGAAAGACAACCTGGGTGATATCTGGAGGCAGGCGGAAGCCAACCACCTCACAGCTTTGCCTCAGGTCAACCTGACCTATTTCACACCGGCGTAATTAGCTTGCTGCAGTCTGAGCCTTTGGTTCCTCTGTGGGAAAATTACCCTGTGGTTCCTTCTGCCCATGAGTAGGTGGACTGCATGAGAAGTCACCTATGACACAGTTCGCTGCTGATTAACAGGGTTATACTTCAGGAGCGTACACTCCGGAGTCCAACAATTTCAAGTGTTGATAGCAATGTTCTCCCTTGTAGTGGGTCAGAAACATCATCAGGAAGAAAGGACACTTAAGAAAGTAGTCTTTTTAAATGGTCACAACCAGAAGAAATTCTAGCAAAAGCACAAGCTTCCTGATAAGGAAGATGGATCAGCCTAACTCCTTGAATTTTTTACCCATCAATTGATTAGGAACACTAGGAAGGCCCTGGGTGAAAGTAGAAAGGAACCATCCTGGACACACCAAAGGTCAAAATTAATGAGGGCAGTGCTTGGGCAGATGGCCAGATGGGTGAGCACACGCTACTTAGAAAAGAATATTTAAGAGAAGGGACTGGGAAGGTTGATACATTGCTCCTAAGCAAGAAGCCATTTTTCTCCCTTTTTATATCAACATCTGCCACTAAAATCTAGGACCACAAATGATAAAAATGGACCTTGCTAGCTCTGCTTGTGGAAGGTCCCATGAGCATCGCAGTGCGCGGAAGTCACTGTCAATAGCCCTCTGCTCGAAGCATTCAGCATCAGAACATGGTGGCAGGAAAGGCACCCTCTGTGCAAGGACTTTGACACATCAATCCTGTGTAGGCCTGGTCCACCACACTCAACCGTTTCAGTCCTGAGGAAAAAAACCTTCTCCTCCAAAGGAGTCTGGGACATTTGGAAGCTCAGTTTTGAAGGGGACAACCAAAAAGATGGATTGGGTATTATCTTAGTCCATTTTCTGTTGCTATAATGGATACTGGAGACTGGGTAATCGATAAAGAAAAGGAATTTATTTCGTATAGTTGTGGAGGCTGGAAAGTCCAAGGTTGGGGAGCTGCATCTGGTGAGGTCATTCTTGGTGTTGGGGACTCTCTGCAGAGTCCCAAGTTGGCGCAGGCATCACATGATGATGGGGCCGAGCATGCTAGCTCAGGTCTTTCTTTCTCCTCTTACAAAGCCACTAATGCCCCACCCCTATGACCTCATCTAATCCTAACCACCTCCCAAAGCTTGTATCTCTCAAATACTGTACTCAAATTTCCCTCCTGCTTAATATTGTTACAATAAAATTAAGTTAAAATATGAGTTTTGGTGGGACAAACATTCAAACCACAGCAAAAACTCTTCCATGTCATTTGATTTAGAAATGCAAACTTGTCTCCCAAGGGAAAAATACCTGTCAAAGGGGACAGAAGATTTCTTCTTTGAATTGGAGTGCATGTATTTGTTGGAAGTTTTCATTAGAAGCGTATCATCAGACAACCCTGAATTACGAACAAAATTGCTAGATGTTTGGTATTCTGCTGATGCTCTCCCTACACTTTTTTTTTCCTTTTGACTATTTCTTTCATTTGTCTTTTAATTGGGGAATAATTTAAACAAAAATATGTAGAAAAGAGTGCACATGGGTATGTTCATAAACCCATTGCTGAGATTCAGAATAGCAATTGTTTGCCAATCTTGTTTCATCTCTTTTCCCCTAGTTCCACAGGGTTATTTTAAAACAAACCTCAGACATAATGTCATTTAGTCATAAATAACTTGTCTTTGCATAACCTTCGTTTCTTAAGATGTATTTAACTGGTGTGGGATAAGTTGGCCAGCTCTTCTAGGGGATCGGATGATCATTCTTAGCCAGAACACCCTCTCATCTATGCCCAGAATTTTTTCTTCTGTTGACAGTGAGATGCCTAAGAGCTTTTGGTTTGGAAGTTCAGGAAATACAGACACAAGAGGAGAGACCGGGTGATGGCAAGGTGCCTGTTTTCTGCCTGGCCACTTGGACTGGGTTTGAGTCTCTTTGGGTTGAATAAGGGAAGAAAGCGGATGGAACAATTTTCATGTCAGATTCTGAAGGTCTGAGTGTGGGGTCAGGGCCAGTGCCCAGAGGAGTCATTTGGGGGAACATTGAAAACACTGATCAAAAGAAATATAGTCAGCCCTCCATAGCCATCCATAAATTAAACCAATCACATATCAAAAATATTTTGGGGGAAAAACTCAATACAACAATAAAAACTAAT
>NW_012149374.1:313578-317769 GCF_000956105.1 Propithecus coquereli
AGATCCTGTCTCAAAAAAAAAAAAAAAGAAAAAGAGAAAAAGCCTTTCAAAAAGAGAATAATCAATTGTGTCAAATGCTGCTGAGAAGTCAAGTAAGGTAATGACTAGGAATTATCTATTCTGTTTCACAGCTGGTCCTATGAGAACAGCTTGGTTGGATTGGTGAAGAGGAAAGCCCAATCAGAAAAGATGAAAGCAAAATATGAGGAGAAGAAACAGAAACAAGTATTGGTCAATTTTAAGGGAGAGAAATGTGATGTAGCCTGAGAGGAATGTAGCCGTTGAGGCAGAGATTTTCTAAAGATGGGAGATATATCAGTCAGAGTCCAATCTGTGAAACAGAAATCTCTCCAAGCATGTAAAACAGAGGTAATTTAACCAGATGATGGACTTGCCGAGACACCAACAGGAGCAGTTGCAGGAGCCCAGAGATTAGCACCTGCAGGCCACTGCTTTTTTCTGGCTAAAGAGACAAAGAAGGGAAGATGCTACTAGAGCCCAAAGTTTGGGGTTAGTCACAGAAGCTGGAACTACAGCAGTCATGTCTGATTGGAGCCAAAGCCCAAAGAATCAGCTTCCATCAAAGACGGTCAACCATTCAAGACTCTTCTCGCTGACGGCTCCTCGTTAACTTGGGGAATCTAATGCTAAACAATGACTCTCAGCAATGTCTGTTCATATGAATCATTTCAAGGCCCTTTAAAAAATACCGGTGTTCAGATTATACCCCAAATGGATTAAATCTGAATTTCTGAAGTGGAGAGCAAAGCATTGGTTATTTTTTTTTTTTAAGATTCCCCCAAATAATTCTAGTTAATACAGCCAGGTTTGAGAACCACTGCTCAAAATTCTGCATTGTAAAACGGTACTGAATGTTTCCTTGCACAAAACTGCCTCCACTGCCTGCATCCCGACCTAAGGCATCCATTACAGCAACACATGGTGAAAGCCCAAAACCTTTGAATTAATTTCCTTAATGAAATAGGCTGCCTGAAAGCTCCATTCCTTTAATGCTGTTTTGAGGTTATGAGAGCAAAATATGAAAAGCCCAGAAGCAGCATTCTCTGTGTTTCCTTTCACCGTAAACAGAATAATTAAGCGGTGTGGTTACCCGCATGGCACTGAGAGACACATATTCCACGGTGCTGTAAGTCATAACTGATAGAGCCAGAGGGAGGAGCGTATGCTAGGTACACAGGGTGAGGAATTAACGCATCTGATCTCTTTTCAAACCACTAAAATACATTTCAGAGCGGCTCATGTTTGCCCTTCTCTAATTTGAAATATATCATGTAGCTCATAATTAGGGATTCTCTCTTTCTTGGAGCCTGAAACATTTGTCACTTTTAGGGAATTGCAATCTTGAGTCTCCAGATCAGAAATAAGCTCCCGGTCTTTTATTGAGAATCCTGCATTTCGGGTAAGTAATTTCCCGAAGCAGCTGGGATTTAGTCAGTGTTCTTAGTTATAATTAAATGATAAATCTTCACGAGGAAGGCATCCAACATCAAATATGTCAGTTCCATTGAAGCAGAATAGAGCACAAGATACATTTACCTAGGAAAATGATTCCACTTTGGAAAACCATATTCTCTTGTCAGAAGCCAGATGACAAGCAGTTGCCCGTGAACAGTCAATAACAAAAGGCTCTTTAGTGGCTTATGATGCGTCTTTCACACCCTGCATCCATGCGGTTTTCTGGAAATAATGAGTGGCGATCTCCCTGTCTGACACTTCCTTATTGGTCTCAGCATCCCTGATGTCCGGACAGACTGAGCCCTCAGCGCTGATTTAGGGATGACCTCCCCGTACAATGCTCAGCCGGAATGTGATGTGCTTCCTGTAGCACACAGATCATTCTACCTTTCACGACTGTTATGTAGCTTTTCTCAAATCCCCTTTCTAAACAAGCCCTTATTAAATACCTACCACAGGCTGGGCTTCTACTAGGCAATGTGGGAGGTACAACTCCAACCATTACATTTTTGGTTCACTTTTCCACTCAGGCATTGAGAGTTTTGGGGGGTTTTTTTGTTTTGTTTTGTTTATTTGAAACAGAGTCTCACTCTGTTGCCCTGAATAGAGTGCCGTGGCATCAGCCTAGCTCACAGCAACCTCAAATTACTGGGCTCAAGCGATCCTCCTGCCTCAGCCTCCTGAGTATCTAGAAATACAAGGACGTGCCATGACACCCAGCTAATTTTTCTATTTTTAGTAGAGATGGGGTCTCAGTCTTGCTCAGGCTGTTCTCAGACTCCTGAGCTCAAGCAATCCTCTCGCCTTGGCCTCCCAGAGTGCTGGAATTACATGCGTGAGCCACTACACTGGGCCAAGAGTTCTTTAAGATGGGGAAAGGGTTGGAGTTAGTGATTCAGATGGTCCTTTCTGAATTGAAAGTGGTATGGCTGTGCGTGTGTGTGCGTGTACATTTACATGCTTATACATATTACTGTTTAATTCACTTTCATGTCCCATATGTCCTAGCCCAAGGCACTATAACTAGTAGGATTCAATAAGCCTTTGCTGCAAATGCATTGCACAAATGAGATAATTAACTGATTATTGGAAACTCATGGATTAAAAAATAGAAATGGTAACTGACATGTGATTACTTACTGTGTGCAAAAACACTACTGTAAGTAATTTAATCCTCACAATAACCGTAAGTGGTAAACCTGCGGCCTTAAGGCCACATGTGGCCTTCTAATTCCTTAAGTGCGGCCTTTTGACTGGTCCCAAATCTTACAGAACAAATCTTTTTATTAAAAGGGGTGCAGCAGAGAAAGGTGAAGCTTTTCTTGCCCCCTTTGGTGCTTCAAAAAGAACAATGATGAAATCAGAAGGCTGCAAATTCCCCACCCCTGAGTCCAAGATCTGACCTGTGCTAGGGCTGTTCTGAAGTCAGGCAGCACAAGGGCCTGGAAAGAGCTTTGTCTTTGGGATCCAGTGTGCCCAGCTCCAACACTTAATAGCTCTGTGGCCCTGGGCAAGTTCATGGACCTATCTCAGCCTCAATTTCCTGATCAAAATTGTAATTGGACCTATCTTGTAAGTGCACGGACTCACGCCAGACAACATTACTGAGCAAGATCCTTAACCTCTGCATTTCCCAGTTTCCTTGCTTGTAAAAGGTACATAAGGATCCTAACTACCTCACAAGGTTGTAAGTGTAAAATGGATCAAAGTGTAAAATGAAATGTTTCAAACCATACCTGGCACACAGTAAGTGCTACATCAATGTCAGTTATTATGTTCGGACAAGGGCTATTATTATTTTAGGCTTGGCTAGAGAGTAAATGATTTCATTGCTGTCTAAAGTCAACCCTGCCCCTTTGCAATAAATCCCACTCCCTATTGCCTGCCCAAGGGTTTGTTCCAAGATTTCCTCCCTCTTTGTCCTACATCAGCCTCTGTACAGGATCTTTCCGATCTGCATTTAAAGTCGCTAAAAATTATTCCACGTTAAAGAAACAGATTTACCCCATTTCCATCTGAGCCATCACCCCTTTTTCTGCTTGTGCTATAGGAATATTCCTTTTAAAAGTTGTCTATATCTGTTGTTGCCAAATTTCCTCCTCCATTCTTTTTTATTTTTCAATTTTTTTAAATTATACTAAAGTACAGACAACTTAAAATTTACCATCTTCGCCATTTTTACGTGTACAGTTCAATGATAATAAGTACATTCACCTTGCCGTGAAACTGTCATCACCATCATCCTCAGAACACTTTCCTTTTGCAAACCTGAAACTCTGCACCCATTAAACAATAACCCCCTGTTTCCTTCCAGCCCTGGACCCTGGCACCACCATCCTACTATCTGTCCCTATCATTTTGACTACTACGATTTGACTACCTCACATAAAGGGAATTATACAGTATTTGTCTTTTTATGACAGGCTTTTTCCACTTGGCGTAATGTCCTCAATGTTCATCCATGTTGTAGCATGTGTCAGATTCATGTATTTCAACAGTCTGTTATTAGGAGTGTGAATGTTTACAACTGTATCTTCTTGTTCTATTGAACTTTATATTAACATATAATGTCCTTTATGTCTTGCAACCTTTTTAATTCAAATTTATTTTATCTGATATTAGTATAGTCAGCCCTCTTTCTTTTGCTTGCTATTTGCATGAAATATCCTTTCCATCCTTTCACTTTCAACCCATTTGTGTTTTTTAGATCTAAAG
>NW_012149374.1:318409-322383 GCF_000956105.1 Propithecus coquereli
ACAAACTCCCTCAGCTTTTGTTATCTTGGTATTTCTTAATTTCTGCCTTACTTTTGAAGAAGTGTTTTGTCAGATATAGGATTCTTGGTTCACAGGTTTTATTTTTCTTTTAGCACCTTGAATACAGCCCACAGCCTTCAGGCCTCCAAAATTTCTGATGATAAATCTGCTGATAATCTTATTGAGGAACTCTTGTATGTGACAGGTAACTTCTTATGCTTTCAAGAGCCTTCCTTTTTGTTTGGCTTTCAATAGTTTGATTATAGTGTGTGTTAGTGTGACTTCATCCTACTTGGGAGTTATTTGAGCTTCTTAGATGTGTATATTTATGTCTTCCATCAAAATTGAGAAGTTTTCAGCTATTACTTCTTCAAATAATCACTCTATCCTTTTCTCTTTCCCCTCTTCTCAGACTCACAAAGTGTATATGTTTGCTTGATGGCATCCTACAAGTCCCATAAGCTCTTTTCACTTTTACTCAAACTTTTTTCTTTCTGTTATTCAGACACAATAATTTCAACTGTTGTATTTTCAAGTTTTCTAATACTTCTACTGCCTAATATTTGCTTTTGAATCCCTCTGGTGAATTTTTAATTTCACTTATTGTGCTTTTCAGTTCCATAATTTCTTTTGGGTTTCTTTATAGGTTTTCTAGCTCTTTATTCACATTTCCATGTAATTCACACATTATTTTCTTGACTTTCACGTCTTCCTTTAGTTTTTTGAGCATCCTTTAGACAGTTGTTTTAAAGTCTTGGTCTAATAGATCTGCCATCAGATTTTTCTTAAGGATAGTTTCTGTTGTTTTATTTTTTCCTTTAAATGAGACATACTTTCCTGTTTCTTTGTATGCCTTCTGGTTTTCTGTTAAAAACTGGACATTTGAATCTAATGATGTAGTAACTCTGGAAATCAGATTCTTTCCCTTCCCCTGAATTTTCTGTTTTATTTTTTAGTTATTTTTCTTTTTTCCCAATTGTTGTAGGATGTCTTCATGCTGACGATCATCCTAAAATGTAAACTTAAGGTCTTCTCAGGTCTTTTCTGAGCCTGTGCCTTTCCCTGGGCATGTGTAGTGACTTTCTAATTTACTCTGACTATGCAGTTGCTTTTGAATGTTGTAGTCTTTAATATCTGGCTCCTAAAAGGGGAAAAAGAGAAAAATGAAGGGAAGATAAAAAGGCACCAGCCATTTAAATGCCCCAGAAGTTGTTTTTGTTACAGGGGGAGAAGCATGAAACAATGAGGGGAGTAAAACAATGGATGACCACACCTGTGTCTACACCTCTGTGAGCAGAAGCAGCAATCAGTAGTCAAAACACAGACCCCCAAATATTTGGAGAACAGAGTTCCTACTGCTACCATAACTCCTGAAAACTGCACGCAGGCTGCTCCAGGAACATGTGCACAACTGCCTGACACAGAGCTGGGTGGGGAAGACAGGTAGAGCCACTGACGAGCTAAGAGCTGAAAAATGACCAAAATTAACTTCAATGTTCAATTTATCATTTAAGCATGTAAGTTGCAAACCTTCGATAGATTCCAGTTGCAGTAAACAGATCTGCCAATTGCAATCATTGCCTCCATTCTCTCTTGTTTTTAAAATCAGGCTCATTGATCCCTAATTTATTGACATAAAAAATTTCCCTTTTTAGGCATACAATTCTATGAATATTGACAAATACATAGTTGAGTGATGACCACCACATTCAACATATAAAGATATTTTCATCATCTCAACTGTTTCCCCCTAGACTGTTTTAAGTCAATCTCTTTGCACACTCCTAGCCCTAGAAAATCACTAATATTTTTTCTGTCCCTTTAATTTTGCCTTTTTAAGAATGTTGTCTACCTGCACTTACACAGAATGTAACTTTTGTGTCTGACTTCTTCCATTTAGAATAACACACGTGAGATTGCGGAGTAATGATCTGTTGTATTAATAATATTATATTACATGACTGTATCACACATTGTTATCCATTCACAAGCTGATGGATAACTGGGTTATTTCCGGTTTGGAGCAATTATGACTAACGCTGCTGTAGGGGATAAGGGAAATTTTTCTACATTCCCTTCTTTCTGCTGTTAGAAATCAAAGTGTTTTATCCCCAAATACATTTCTTTGACATATTTTCAGATGGCTTTCAGAGAGCAAACAAACAGAAGTAGCCCTGTGAAGCTGTCTTTTGTGAGGGAAATTTGCATCTGTAGAAAATATGCCTTGATGCAGCCAGGCCTTCTCTCATCAGGATCTAAGACAGATTAACTGAGAATCTGACACCTTTAAAGGTCTAAAAGACATTTGCCATCTGTTTTCTCTAGAGAGACACTACCTGGGAGGTTTTATCTACATAAGGAGACCACCTAGGATAGTCAAGATTCCTCTTCTCTCCCTCCCATAACCTGTCTTGCCACTATAACCTTATTTATCACCATACCCTGTTTTTGGCCATACTCTGAGCTCCCATTCTTTCTGTAACCTCAAGCTGGTATATGAGCTTTTGTACTGCATTGGAGGGTTGGGGTAATCATTCTGTGGTTCACACCACACTGGAGGGTTAGCCAATCACTCTCTGGTTCTCCCTGTGCACATGTTAATACATTTTGTATGCCTTTTCTCCAATTAATTTGTCTTTTGTGGATAATTCTCCCACAAACCTTCCGGGGGCAAAGGAAAAGTTTTCCTTTAACCCCTACACTGCTACAAAATTTTACATGCAGGATTTTGTGTGCACAGAGGCTTTCCTTTATCTTAAGATTAGGATTAGGAATGATGGGTAACAAATTAAGCATTTGATTAACTTTATAAGAAACTGCCAGTTTTTCATAGTCCCTGTTTCATTTTGCATACCCAACAGGAGTGTGTAAGAATTCCAGTTGCTCCACTTCCTCACAGCACTTGATATTGTCAGGTTTCTTTAAACCCATACTACGAGGAAAAGAATGGTATCACATAGTTTATGCATGTATTTCCTTAATAATTAATGATGTTGAGTATTGTGGGGGAGAAGGCAAACTTCCCCTTTGCCCCCATAAGTTTCACTGAAAGATCAGCTCACAATAAGGCAGATTAATAAGATAAAGACACTACAAATTTATTACTGTGCACATGGGAAGAATCACAGAGTGGTTACCCAATATCCCATGGGGTCCAGAAGTTTATATTCCCTCATTTTACAAGGGAGAGAGAGATGAGGAATATAGTTAATTCTGTTGAGGGGCAATAAATGATTACTAGGGAGAATGAATAGATATTTGGGAGAATGAATGGATGGGAGGAAACAGATTGACTTGTAAATGATTCTCCTTGGAAATTAAGTTAACCTGAGAGACAGGTATTATATTTAAGACAATCTGGGCTAGGTCTGGTTGTATTCTTGATCTTCTTTCCTGCAATATATTGAGATAATAGGGAAGGGAAGGAAAGGCAATTGTTCTTCTTGATGGTTCCATCTGGTTTTTATGAAGACAGAGACAAAGCTCTTTCCAAGGCCTATTGATCTCTAAGGGCCAGTAATTCAAAATATACTTTATACCAAGAAGTCATATTTTGGGGTGAAATTCCCTGAGCTCCCTCAGTATCTTTCATGTGCTTATTTTCCTTTTGTATATCTTCTTTAATGAAATGTCTATTAAAATCCTTTTCCTATTTATTATTGGGTTGTTAGTTTACTATTTTTGAGTTTTGAGGATTTTTTGTGTATTTGGGACACCAGCCTATAACAGATATGGATGTTGCAAACATTTTTTCCAATCTAT
This sequence comes from Propithecus coquereli, assembly GCF_000956105.1. Taxonomy (NCBI): domain Eukaryota; kingdom Metazoa; phylum Chordata; class Mammalia; order Primates; family Indriidae; genus Propithecus; species Propithecus coquereli. The sequence goes on from NW_012149374.1 coordinate 322,172, forward strand.
GACTTGTGTTATTATTTTCTTAATATGTCTCTTGAAAACAACTTTTTTAGTTTGATGAGTCTCACTTTATTGATTTTTTCTTTTATGATTCATGCTATTCCTATTTCATTTAAGAGTTTTTTTAAGCCAAGGTAACAAAAATTTTCTCATATATTTTCTTCTAGAAATGTTATAGTGTTAAATTTATGTTTAGATCTATAATCCATTTCAAA
>NW_012149374.1:323923-326107 GCF_000956105.1 Propithecus coquereli
CCTATTTTTTACTGAGCATACTTTGTACCTGTTGATATTTTTATCATATGCATTTATAATCTATTAAAAGTAAATAAAATCCAGTAATTCCATCTGTAGATGCATTAGTCTGAATTCTTCAGAGAAACAGCGACAAAAATTTTTGTATATAGAAAGAGATTTATTTTCAGGAATTGGAGGCTAAGTCCAAATCTGCGGTGTGGACCGGCAGGCTGGACACCCGAGGGGAGATGATGGTGGAGACGGAGTCTGAAGACAGCACGACGGAGAATTTCCTCTCACAGCGGAGGCTGATCTTTTGTCCTGTTTAGATCTTTGGCTGACTGAATGAGGCCCACCCACATTATGAAGGCCAATCTGCTTACTCAGATTCCACAAATTTAAATTTTAATCTCACCCCAAAACACTCCCCAGATTGACTCCTCAAACTAACACAACAGGTATTTACCCAAGACAAACGAAAATACATATTCAAAAAAAGATTTGCACAAAAATTTTCATAGCATTTTATCCAGAATAGACAAACCTGGAAAACTTCCCTTTGTCCATCAATAAGAGAATGGATTAAAAAAAACACTGTGATATATTTATCATGCATAGAAAAGAACAAACTACTGATACACACCAACAAAGGAATCTCCCAAATATTAAGCTGAAAGAAAGAAGTCTTTCATAAGAGAGCACGTAAGATATGATTACATTTATACATCTAGAACAGACAAACAATCTATAGCAGCAAAAAAATCAGATCAGTGGCTGCATCTGAGGACAGGTGTGTAGGTATTGATGAGGAAGAGGCACGAAGAAACTTTCCAAGGTTATGCAAATGTTCCATATCTTGAAAGGGATTTGGTTTCAGAGTTCTATGCAGTCATCACACCCATTAAAATGTTATACTAAAAATGTGTGCATTTCATTACATAAAAATTTTATTTGAAAAACTATAAATAAATATTGAATACTAGTTAATGACATGCATGCTCTAGTAATTATAGGTGCCTAAATGTTTTAGCATGCATATGATTAAATATAGTTTAATATTTGTTTACAGTATGCAACCTACTTTAAAATGCACTAATTAATTAGATGGATTTGTGGATAAACAATGGGACAGACAGATGAATAGTTACGTGATAAAGCAAATATAGTAAAGTTAATTATGGACCCTATGTGGTAGCTATATGGGTATACACCGAACACTTCTATTATACATTTCTCTATGTTTGCAATTTTTTTGAGACAAGTTCTCACTATGTTACACACATTGGTCTCAAAATTCTGGGTTTAAACCATCCTCTGCTTCAATCTCCCCAAGTAGCTGTGATTACCTGTGTACACCAGTTACTAAAACTTTTTTATAATAAAATGTTGGGGAAGAAAGAAAATATACATAAAATAATAATTTCTACACATTCAGTATAATTGGTCCTGTTTGGGTAAAATCAGAAACCCATTTTCCTAATTAATTTACATTCAGATATAAAATATTGAGAAGGAAAAACTGCAATACATTTCATGAACCTCTTTCAACTCGATTTCTTACTATATAGCAGCTGCAAACCACAGTGAAGACTTCAGCACTGCTTGTGCAGAAATCCACGTGATTATCATCTTCAACTGGCCGTGAAAGGGAGAATCTTAAGAAGGATTCAAGAGACTCTTACCTTCCTGCCTAAAATGTATTGCTGTTGCTGTTTTTGCTAACTATTAGAGCTCTAGACCTGAAGCCATGACACCTTGTATTGAAATGTTGATTTAAAAAAAAAAACATCCTTTGTACCACTAGAGCTCTCCAGTGGAAGAACTCTTGAGTTCTTCAGGTAGAAAGTCAACATTTTCATCTGATCCCTGGTTACAAAATAAAGGACTGACTCGTACCACAAGCTTGATTGCAATTTATACAAACCGGTCAGTGATTTGTGCAAAGTTAAGGCTTGGGAAAAAGAAATAGTCAAATTTCTTCCAAATTCCCTATGGCAATTTCAGACATGAAATGAAAACATTACCTATGTCACAATGAATTATATTATGTCAATAATTCTGCACTAATTATGATGAATGTGACCATAGAGTCTCCCTACTGTCATCAAAGAACTCAATCTTTCTCAAAGTTATGGGACCTACTCTACCACTACTCAAACAGGATTCTGTGAGACGGGACCCAGAATCATCTATCTGTTTGTA
>NW_012149374.1:327712-328444 GCF_000956105.1 Propithecus coquereli
GCTCTACACACCTATAAGCCATTGCTTAATAATCTACAGTGATGGGAGCTAATGGAATTCACAGTAAAGTGCTTATCATGATTGAGTTGAAATAATATTTAGCACTGTCTGCTTATACTAAGCATGAATCAATTATCCTAATCAGCTCTACCCGTTAGTCCTAGGCCCACCCTCTGGAGCCACCATTGAATTAATCTATTCCTTCTCAGAAATCAAGCTAAACTAAACTTAGCAAATCATAAAAATTATTTTTTAAATGGCATGGCTTCAGAATCTTTGAGTATCTAGCAACATCCATATCAAAATGGACATCATATATGCTCAGCCCACAGTAGCCCAGTAGCAAAACCTAACACTGCATTAGCCTTTTTGTGCAGACGTTACATAGTGTTGATTTTTATTGCATTCACAGTTAACTAGAAACATTAGATCTTTTCCACATGAATTTCTAACAGCAAAGTTCATCACATTTTAAATTCATGCATTGATTTTTTTTCTTTTATCTAAATGTCTCGTGTTAAATTAGTTTGGTGGGTTTTAATCCATTTATAACATTCTCTTTTTGAATGTTATTTCTGTAATCACAACTATTGGTACTTTTTCCAAGTTTTCTCATTTAAAAATCTGAAACAAATGCTTTTTAAACCTTTGCCCGAGTTATTGATTAAAACATCAGATAGAGCAGAGCCAGTAAAAAAAGCTCTTTGATCTTCAACTTTAAACTTTTCTCAC
>NW_012149374.1:328494-329184 GCF_000956105.1 Propithecus coquereli
TTCAACTCGATTTCTTACTATATAGCAGCTGCAAACCACAGTGAAGACTTCAGCACTGCTTGTGCAGAAATCCACGTGATTATCATCTTCAACTGTCCGTGAAAGGGAGAATCTTAAGAAGGATTCAAGAGACTCTTACCTTCCTGCCTAAAATGTATTGCTGTTGCTGCTTTTGCTAACTATTAGAGCTCTAGACCTGAAGCCATGACACCTTGTATTGAAATGTTGATTTTAAAAAAAAAGCATCATTTGTACCACTAGAGCTCTCCAGTGGAAGAACTCTTGAGTTCTTCAGGTAGAAAGTCAACATTTTCATCTGATCCCTGGTTACAAAATGAAGGACTGACTCGTACCACAAGCTTGATTGCAATTTATACAAACTGGTCAGTGATTTGTGCAAAGTAAGGCTTGGGAAAAAGAAATAGTCAAATTTCTTCTAAATCCCCAATGGCAATTTCAGACATGAAATGAAAACATTACTTATGTCACAATGAATTATATTATGTCAATAACTCTGCACTAATTATGATGAACGTGACCATAGAGTCTCCCTACTGTCATCAAAGAACTCAATCTTTCTCAAAGTTATGGGACCTGCTCTACCACCACTCAAACAGGATTCTGTGAGATGGGACCCAGAATCATCTATCTATTTGTATATCTATCAATCTATTTATCTATAGATATATT
>NW_012149374.1:329234-330357 GCF_000956105.1 Propithecus coquereli
GCAAAAACAATTCTGAAACCCAATAATTTATTACTGCTTTGATTATTACATCCAAATTATCATCATCATTTACCTGCCTTATTTTAATCATCTTCTAACCTGTCTCCTGCATTCGACTTTTGTCCCGATCCATTTCATCACGGCATTAAAAGTGAACTTTGAAAATATAGGTAGTATAATCTCACTTTTCTGCCCCAAGTCCTGCAGTGACCCCTATTTAAGTCAGAGTGAAAACCAAAGGAATTACAAAACTATAAAATTCCTGAATCTCCCTCCCCTTTTTTTTCCCCCCTGTATCATCTGTTCCTGCTCCTCCCCTCACTCCCTGAGACAAATAATAAACTCAGTCTACTGAGATAGAAAATTAATTACAACTATATTTGACTCTTCACTGTTCCTCAGAAATGCTGGGCATATTCCCTCCTCATGGCCTTTCCACTTGATGTTCCCTCTGATTGGAACTGTCTTCCCCCAAACAGCTACAGAGCTCATTCCATATTAGCTCAAATACCATCTTTCCAAATCAATATTCCACCCACCTCCAACAAGCTCTTTGTCCTTTCTATGTTGCTTAATTTCCCTTCACAGAATTTATCACATTCTATCATAGCATATAATTTACTTATATACCATTTTTATTACCTGTTTCCTTCCGTTAAAATGGAAAACAAGAATTTTTGTCCCTTTTTTTTCTCACTACTGTGTCCTCAGTACTTAGAAGAAGTGTCTGGCAAATAATAGACAATCACTAAATATTTATTCAATGAATTGCTAACTTGGGGTTGATTATATGAATTAAATTAAGTAACATATGGCCAGGTGTGGTGGCTCACACCCATAATCCTAACACCCTGGGAGGCCAAGGAGGGAGAATCACTTGAGATCAGGAGTTCAAGATCATCCTCAGCAAGAGTGAGACTCTGTCTCTACTAAAAATAGAAAGAAATTAGCCGGTCAACTAAAAATATAAAAAATTAGCCAGGTGTGGTGGTGTACACGTGTAGTCCCAGCTACCTGGGAGGCTGAAGGCAGGAGGATCGCTTGAGCCCAAGAGTTTGAGGTTGCTGTGAGTTAGGCTGACGCCACAGCACTCTAGCCCGGGCAACAGAGTGAGACTCTGTCT
>NW_012149374.1:335002-336145 GCF_000956105.1 Propithecus coquereli
CAGTTCTGCCCATTCTTGGCATGAGAATCTTGTTGACAATTGTCACCTGAGGTCCACCTGGCTGAGCTAGTGATCCACCACAATACGTGAGAAACGTCTGAACTTCGGGGTTGAAAGGAGACCAAAGGATTAATTAAAAATACCTCAATATCCACAATAGGATGGCTTTATTAGAGCACGTGTGTATGGAAATGAGGAGGAGATAGGAGCGAAATTTGAGGTAGAGTAATATCTAACACGATTCTAGTTGTATTGCCTAATTCCTTTGTGCTAGAAATTAGTAACAATCCTTACCAAATGAGGCTAAGGATTTATCTTTCTTTGATCAGGGTCTTTTTTTTTCCTTTCTGTGTCATCCTGGGTCACTCTTTATCATCTTTGATTTTCCATGGAATAGTGGCTTTATTATAACAGCTATGAAATTCCAGTGTCGGGAGACCATTCCCCATAGATCCCTCATGTTTCTGCATGTTTTGCAACAGAGGCACTGATGGCTTTTGTTTCAAGCTATGTTTTCAAGCAAACATCCCTGGAAGATAGAAATAGTACCTTCCTCCAGAGAAAAGGGCAGGTTTACCTAGTCCCCAGTGTAAAGGATTCACGTTTTCCAAGTTCAGGATTTCTCTCCTGTAATACTTCCCATCATGAGTACAAGTGTCACTTTGGCCCTCTTCACATCACCTTGTGAGAATTGAGGATTTGGGTTCCTGTACAAGAAAAGACTGGTTCTCTGGCTATGGCTAGTGCTGTGAGTAATCAACTGCGCTTTGTCTCTAACCCAAATATGTATTTGGCAGCATCCATGAATCTGTGGCAGGGTAATTTATTAGCTTGGAAGTAGGGTAAGTCTCAGATGCTTCAGTTTCTTCAGTTTTTGAGAGGCAATTGCATAACATTTTCAATTTCTCTCTACTTACTAAAAGTTCAGACTAAGCAATAAGCCCTTGACAACTTTATTTGTATAAATTTAGTTCTCTCTGTTGGTAATTTATAAAATTTCAGGAGGCTCTTTCTGCTTCAAAAAAACATTCTGAAAATCTCTTCCACAGGTAATTTGTAATATCCAAACATGGCATCTCCCCTTTAACCAGGTCTATACTGTCACACATAGCCTCACCTAAGAATTCTGATATATGTTCTTCT
>NW_012149374.1:337175-337637 GCF_000956105.1 Propithecus coquereli
ACTCTAGTCTGGGTGACAGAGAGAGACACTATCTATAACAGAAAAAAAAAAAAGAAAAAAAAGAAAGAAAGAATGAATAAATGAATGAATGAATTAGATATAGGTAAAGGATTTGAAAGTTTGTGTGTCTGAGGTGACAGTCTTGGACAAACATTATTTCTGGGGAAGAAGGAGATAAGTAGAGAAGTGGAGACATCTTTTTAAACTGAGTAGTGAAGGCAAAGAAGGAATTAAGAGAAAAAAAGTAATGTTTCTCAAGAAATGAAAGAAAACAACAAGACATATCAATGCTTTCCTCTCACCATCAAAACCAACATAAAAGTTATCCATTAAAAAAGTAGCTTCATTAAACTAACAGAAAAATAATGTGCTTTTGAAATGAGAACACTTTATAAAATGAATAGAATAAAATTAGCCTATTTTCATATAAAGTTACTATATAAGATAAAACCAGAAAATAAT
>NW_012149374.1:339277-340623 GCF_000956105.1 Propithecus coquereli
TATAAGAATTTTAAAAGGTAACATATGAGACAATCTTTGTGGCCTTGGGTTAGTTAGGACTCAGATTCCTTAGACACAACCTAGAAAACAAGAAGCATAAAATAAAATGTGGATAAAGGAAATTTTATCAAATTTTAAAATGCCTACTTTTCCAAAGATACTCCCAGTAAAATTAATAGGTTGTTACAGATGGGGAGAAAAATATTCACAATAAATACATCTGATAAAGAGGTTGCATTCAGAAGATATAAAAAAATTTACAGATCAATAATATGAGGACAAACAGCCCCCCAAAAATTGGCAACAGATTTGAACAGAAAATTTGTCAAAGAATCTGTATGAGTAGCCAATAATCACATGAAAAGGTGTGCAGCATCATTAGTGATCAAGGAAATTCCAATTAAAATAACAATTACATACCACTACACGTCCAGTATAATGCCTAAAATAAAATTAAAAATCCGTAAATGTAAAGTGTTGGTAAGGAGGTGGAGCACATAGAACACTCATACACTCTTGCTGGTGATATAAAATGGTTCAAGAACTTTGCCAAATAATTTGGCAGTTTCTCATAAAATTAAATGTACACTTACCACATGATCCAACAATTCCACTCTTATTTGTCCAAGAAAAACAAAAACATATGTTCACACAAAGACTTGCCCACAAATGTTCACAGAAGGTTTATTCCTAATAACTAAAATGTGAAACTACCCACGTGTCTATCAATGGGTAAATTCTTAAGTTGTGGTATGTACATAGAATGGAATGGAATACTACTTGTCAACAAAAAGGATTAAACTACTGACACATATAGAAATATGGACAAATTCCTAAACCCTGCTGAGAAAGAGAAGCAAGACAAAACATAAGCTAGACACAAAATAGTTCATATTGTGTGATTTAATTTATATGAAATTCTAGAAAAGTCAAATCTAATCCATAGTGATAGAAATCAAATCGCCGATCCTTGGAGCTGGAGAATGGGGTATTGGGATGGTTGTGGGGAAAGGTATTGACTCAAAGGAAGTGGAAGGGAACCCCTTGATTGTGGTGGTGTTTACAGGGGTTACACAAGCATATAAATTTATCAAAAGTTAACAAACTCTGCATTTTAAATGGTTGAATCTTAATGCATGTAAATTATTCCTCAGAAAAATTTGAGTTAGGAAAAAAAAAAAATGTAACCAAAGAAAATTTTCTTTAAGTAAATGACTTGCATCTACATATTAAAAGGGTTCACTGGGTCCCTGGAATAATTGACTTGGAATGGTCTGAACTTCATGACATACCCTAGTAAAGCTATGATAATTTAAAGATAAAGAAAAAAGTTCTCAGGATTTACA
>NW_012149374.1:341352-342466 GCF_000956105.1 Propithecus coquereli
TAACAGGAAAATAAGGATGTTGAAAGGATAGCATGTAAGTATGATTTCACAAAGTATAAAGAATTCAACTTTAAAAATGGAAAAAGGGAATGAAAATGGGAAAAATAGCTCTTTAATTGTTGGAATGGAAATCAAGAGATAACCATTTTAAACTGACAAACCAAATACAGTCATGCACCATATAATGATATTTCATTCATTGGCCAGATGCATATATGACAGTGGTCCCATATGATTATAATACCATATTTCTACTCTGCCCTTTGTATGGTTAGATATGTTTAGATATACAAAAATACCATCCTGCTACAATTGCCTACCATGTTCAGTACAGTAATGTTACAGCCTTACCAAGTTCATTGCCCGCTGCTCAAGAGGAAGCCAATACACTGAGACAACAGGGGTTACAGCAGAGAAAGAGTTCAATACCACAGGCACCATGCAACGAGACAGGAAGCAGTTCTCAAATCTGTTTCCCTGAGAATTTAGGAGAAAGGGTTTTTAAAGATAGTTTAATGGACAAAAGGCTAGGCAATTGGGTCTGCTAAGTGGCTGGGTTGGGGGTGGAACCATAGGGTGTAGAATTGTCTTCTTTGCTGAATCAGTTAGTGGATGGGGGTCAAAAGACGAGGTAAGTCATTTCCTCGATAGGGGCCACTGGTATGTGTGGGTCAGCCATCCCACCAAAATGCAGAGCCTGGAAGATATCTCAAAAAGTAGCCTTAGGTTTCACAAGGGTGGTGTGACCTATGGGAGCAATGAAGAAAGCTAAGAATCTTTATGATCATCAGCTATGTGACTCCTGAGTAGTGAGCAATTATAAGAAAGCAAGCTAGGAACAATGGCTGGCTATATATACATTTCCCCTACCACAGTTTCCACCTCGTGGCCCTTTGTTAATTTCATAAAGGGTAATTTCGGTAACATGCTACGAAGGTTTGTAGCCTAGGAACAGCAGGCTATACTGTATACCCTATGTGTGTAGTAGATTACACCATGTAAGTTTGTGTAAGTACACTCTATGTGGTTAGCACAATAACAAAATCACCTAGTGACATGTCTCTCAGAATGTATCCCTGTTGTCAAACCATGCATGACTGTAATAAAAATAAGA
>NW_012149374.1:343656-346845 GCF_000956105.1 Propithecus coquereli
TATGTTCTTATGTAAGGACTCACGCTGTGACCCTCAGGAAACATGACATTCCACAGAAACTCCATCACAATGGCCAAATCCTTAAGCCAAAGAGCAAAAGTTCTAATAGTAGGATTTAAGACAACAGAAGAGATTGGAGGAGCATTTGGGAACACAAAGAGATTTTCAAGTGCTCTGAAATCAGGGCATAGGTGTGGCTGCCAGCTCTGCCTCCCATTGTGGGTGGCTCTTGAGTGGCTGGTTTTACTTCCACCCCTGCATTAAAATTCTGGGCACCATTAAAGCTAGTGTTTCTCCAAGGAGCTCTTCTTGCCTAACCTGGGTAACTGAAGGGCACTTTTATATTTAGTTTGATTTTTATCTTCTCCTTTGTGGTCCTCTACCCTGCAAATTATATGGAAGATGTTTAAAGGCAGTGCTATGGGAAAAGTAACACATTCAAATACAGTTGTTTCTCGGTATCCAAAGGGAATTTGCTCCAGAACCTCTTGCAAATGCCAAAATCCAGGGATGCTCAAGTCCCTGATATAAAAACAACATAGTATTTGCAACCTGCACATATCCTCTGTATACTTTAAATCATTTCTAGATTACTTATAATACCTAATAGAATGTAAATGCTATGTAAATAGTTGTTATACTGCATTGGGTTTTTTTATTTGTATTATTTTTATTGCTGTATTCTTTTTTATTTCTTTTTGTTTTTCAAATATTTTCAATCCACGGTTGGTTGACTCCGAGAGTGCAGAACCCACAGATACATAGGGCCGACTGTAATTCCTTTTTCTTTTATGTTACTTTATTGAAATCTTTTATGAACTTTGGCAATTTTTCTTGTCTTTGTCTAAAAGAGTGCTGAAAATACTTAAAATTTCAGACAAGACATTTATGAAGACTTAGAAATGTCAACAGAAAAGAAGCCCGACTCTGTAAAATAATTTAAATAGGTTTATTCTGAGCCAAATTTGAGGACCATGGCCCGGAGCCATGCCCAAGAAGCCTTGAGCAAGGGGACTTGCTGTGGCTGGGTTATAGTTTGGTTTTATACATTTCGGGGAGACAGGAATTACAGGTAAAGTCATAAATCAGTACATGGAAGGCATATATTGGTTTGGCCCAAAAAGGTAGGACATCTCAAAACAGGAGCCTACAAGTCGTAGGTGGGTTTAGGGATCCTTCAGTTGACAATTGGCTGAAAGAGTTAGGCTTTGTCTAAAAGACCAGGAGTAAGAGGAAAAGAGTTAAGATGAGAGTCTTCTATCTTTCATGTGATCCTATACCAGAATCAGGTTGGGAAGTAAATCACATTTATTGGATCAACAAAACCTGTTTAGTGAGATTTTATCCTTTGTAGGCATGACACACCAGGCCCCCTTAGAGAGGAACTTAGGCAAAAGAAAAAGATCAGAGTTTAGTCCTCAGAAAAAAAAGAAAAATACAACTGGAGAAAGCATACTTTTGTGGGGAGAAAGGGAAAACTTCTCCTTTGCCCCTGGAAGGTTCAGTGAATGATCAACTCACAATAAGGCTGATTAATAAGAGAAAGAAATTGCAAATTTATTTACCCTGTGCATGGGGAGAATGACAGAGAGGTTGCCCAGTATCCCAATGGGATCCAGAAGTTTGTATTCCCTCATTTTAGAGGGGAGGAGGAGATGAGGAATGTCGGTAATTCTGTTGAAGGGCACTGAATGGTTTCTAGGGAGGATGAGCAGATACTTGGGAGAATGAATGGATGGGGGGAAACAGAGTGACTTGTAAGTGATGCTCTTTGGAAATTAAGTCAACCTGACAGACAGGTATTATCTTCCAAAATGGGTTGGGCCAGGTCTGGTTGCATTCTTGATCTTCTTTCCTGTAATATACTGAGATAACAGAGAGGGGAAGGAAAGACAATTGTTCTTTTTGATGGGTCTGATCTTTATGAATATAGAGGGACAGCCCCTTCCAATGCCTTTGGAAGGCATCCCTCAAAGAGCCTTTAATTGAAAATACTCTATATACCAAGGAGTCATATTTTGGGGTGACATTTCCTGAGCTCCTTCACTTTTTCAGAAGACTATCAGTATTCTTCTGGAAACTTCTCTTAGTAACTAGAGGAAGGAGGACAAAAAGCTGTACTTTTAAACTAACTCAGCATCACTCTCCAGCATCTAGAGGTCTGCGGAAATGAAACTAACAAGGACAGCACCTCTCAGTGAGCATCAGCCAAACAGGGAAGCTTTGCCTCCGTGGAAGCTGAAAAAATGAAAGTGGACTCGAAGGCTTTGGGAGACCCTTCCGGGTCCCCACCACTTACTGTGCACCCACTCAACATCCAATAAATGGGCTGTGTCAGTGCACGCCCTTGTCATTAATAATCAAAGCACTCTTTGGGAGACAACAATGCTTTCACCCCTGCTAAACTGCTGCTGTCTAACCAAACTAAAAATTTAATCCTTAGCAATTTTGGGTCTATTCCAACATTCCTTTGATTCCACCTGGGCCCCGTTCTTCCTCTTCCATGTGCAATGGAAACGAGTGGTCTCATCGCCCTTCTCTGGGTTTCCATGTTGTTTACTCTGGTTTTTCAAGTTAAATGTATCTTTTTGCTTCCTGTATCCTCTTTGTCATTTTTTTCAGGCAGGTCATCAGAAACTTCTTTAAGAATTTTACTTCTAACTCAAGGTTATGTATATCTAAAACTATACATCCTCCCCTAGTGCCGACCGTCTTGATGGGTTGCGCTGGCAGCATCGCTGTGACTGGACAACCTCGTACTGGACTCGCTGTCTCTGATGGCATCCCTGCATCTCCGACACACACAAGCTAATGGTCCACCACGCCAGCCGCCTTTCCCCCTCTCGTTTGCACATAACTCCTCCCGCATTGACAACATTTGGTTCGCCTTTATAAGAAGAACTTTTTTTGTTTGTTTGTTTCCTTTGCCCTTTTGCAGATTTTCGGGGAGGCACGAGTGTCCGCTGTCCAGACAGGGTTTAATTATTGACTCATCAAGCTTGGCCTTCCCAGGGGAAGGGCACTCTGCTTTTCCACGTTTGTGCTGTTGAGGGCAATGTCTAAGATATGATAAATCAATAACAGCGCCTGACGAACGTCTGATCCCTTGTGGGCCACGAGAGAAAACGACTGTCAAAGCAGCCACGTCCTTTGTCCTTTAGCAAAGCTGCTGCTGAGGAACAATCAGCA
>NW_012149374.1:350771-357084 GCF_000956105.1 Propithecus coquereli
GACCTTTTTATATCAATGAAGAGAAATGGATTAAGATAATAAATTCAGCAAATATGAACCATAAATCTGATTGAATATGACTTTGTATCTCATTGTTTTCAAAGACTGAGCATAACAGTACAATAGACATACTTTTTAAGTACAGATAATTGTATCCTCCCTAACTTTAAGGAATACACAGGGGTTTTGGATATATTAATCAAATATTAATATCAATGCAAATATTAAAACAATCTCCTCTCTGTATTTTTTTCATATTTCTCTCCCTTCTGTGAATTAATTTAGTCAACAAAGTTTTACTGAACACATATATTTAGGCACTGGGGATGAAGCAATTTTTTAAAAAATCCTATTAGAGGTCATAATATAGCAGAACAGAAAGATCATTTTTTTCTAGTTGTATTTTGTCTTATAACATCCATTTCATTTTTGTCTTGTCTAATGAAGTGTTTCAGAATGGTTTTGGGGCCAGCCGGAGTAATTTACAAATAGCCTATTTAATTCTGGTAGAACACAAGTGCATGATTCAGCCCAATTAAGTACTCCTAACACAAAACACTTAAGAAATAACTTAAAGGGAAAAAAAAAAACACCTCATTGGGGACATTAGAATAAAGGAACAGTTGAAAGTAATGTTAATTATCCCCTAATTTCCCACTCTTGTATCGAGTGTAGAATGAGCTCATGGTATGGGCATTCTGCTCTTAGGAATTATGTATCTTATAGCAGATGTGATACTTGTTTAAAGCTCCTTCTGAATTTTGCATGGTTCGGCCATGTGCAGAGTTTGGTCTTCAAGGAAGCTTTTGAACAGGATGGAATTAATGATAATACACAAACTCTAGTGTGTAACTGTGGCTTCACTGTTGTGTATGCCCCTTGGCAGCCCCTGCATACAAACACACATAAAGGTCTTGTTTGTTAAAACAGGGTTAGCTTATTCCTCCCCTCTAAGATACCCGAAAAATAAGAACTTATCTTCTCACTGGCTTATGTCCTCTCCAATGAAGACCTAATTTCACTGGAGATTAAATAACTTTAATAAATCAAATTATTTTTTCTGGATAAGTCTAGTTAGCTTGTAGAAATTTACTCTCAGAGCAATCAACATGCCATTTTGACTTTGCTTTGTATTCCAATGGAAAAATCCATGTTAGATATTTTACCATTATTATTATAAGTCGCCCTGTTTCCTCTTTTGCATTTCAAAACTCAAGGTCAAAAAAATCAAACAGGACTTTAAATTTTTACTTGGTGTTTCTTAATTACTATGTCATTGTTTATCAGATCTTAATGAAGCTATGAACTGCTTATAGAAATTTTGGCCTTTTGGGGGGGTTGGCCCCAAAGCCTAATCAAATTTTAACATCTAATAAATGCTTAATAAGTATTTGCTGTTTAATGAATCTCAGAACAAAATACCACATTAAAATTTTATGGCTAACAAAAAATAAATATTCACCATTTCTCTCTCTCTCTCTTTCTAAAATGCCACAGCACCTTGCAGAGAGTATTTGTAAAAGTGAGGTGCCCTGTTCGTGTTGGAGCTAATCTTAGGCCTTATTCTTTGAGATGAATTTGAGATAGAACGTTTTTGGTTTCAAGACAAGGATAAACCAACGAATTGAGGTAGGAGGGGAAAGATCAGTTATATCTCAGTGTGAGTCTTAACATGACATGTTGAGGAAGAAATAAGGCATTCAAGTAGAAACAGGGCCACTGCACTTTGAAAGGGGCTCAGATTCCCTGTTCTGACTGGATCTTTGAAAACAGACTCTCTTTATTTACTAAGTGTCACTTTAGAAACGAAAACAAACAAAGCTTGCCCATCCTTTCTGATTCTAGTTCCTCAGTCAGGATTGGGCCTTCCTTGGCCCCTGCCTCAAGACGAGGATTTCACTGGTCCACTTTGACATGAGAAGTCAACAGTCCTCTAAACAGCATTTCACTTAATCTAGTTCATTAAGCATTCAAGGCAATCAGAAGGTTAAATTGCACAGAACAAACACCAGTGACTGGTGTACATGTAATAGGAGGAGAAGGTGTCCCTAGAGGGCAGAGAGTGGCAGGACTGGTAATTTTGTGAATTGTATCATTAATAAAATATATTTTATTCTATTTGATACTGACTTTAGGAAGGTTCCTGTGTGATGATTACATTTTTAAGCAGGCAATTTTTTTTACGGCTTTACCCAAGGCTAAAGGGAAATCTAATACAAAATTCAAAAAGATTTAGCTGAAATACCCATTAAATTTTTAGTTGTGTCCTTTTAGGAATTTTTAAGAGCTATAAATTCAAAGCTACCCAAGACAGGGAAAAAAAAAAGGTAACTTTAACTATTGTGTAACTCACAATGGGAACCCTACCTTTAAAAAATATTATGGTTCTATATTTTTAATTCAAAAACCACATTTTAGAAATTTTTGTTTTCCTGATTAGTAATATTTAAAGAAAGTTTGTGTTTAGAGAAAACCATTTTATTATTGACAATTGGAATTTTTTCAAGTTAATTAAAAGACAATATCATCTTTTTATATCTAACAGACCTAGCAGAGTGCTTTGCCATAAATTAATTAATGAGGAAGTTCTTAATCTGCATAATTATAGCTTTGTTGATACCAGTACCTGCTATTTTTTAAAGTGATGCAGAAAATCATCTGCTAAACATTTGGAAGAGCAGGAACTTGGCATTGTTCTGAGAAACTGCTGCCTCTAACTCCAAGCATGCAATGGATTCTCAGGATGAATTGAAAGGAACAGGATGGAAACTGGACAGCTTCCCTGCTTTTCTAGAATTCAACCTCTAAAATGCAAAATTACTATATTAATTTCAATCAGTTATCAAACTGTCACACATTTGTCTTTGTATTTCTTAATCCGGCATTAAATGAGCTCCGTCAAGATCCTTCTCTGGGACACTGACGTACATTCAAAGGTAACTGCAGCAGGGCGTCTCTCTCAGAGAGTTGGTCATCCACAGGGGAGATAAATTGCACTTGTTAAAAAACATCTATGTCATTACAAGAAATGGAATGTGGCACAGACAGGTGGTGAATTCAGGAGTTGTTCCTGGTAGAAAGACAGAGCTATGTTAAATGTTAGTGTTGTGGCTAAGAGTGGGAGCTCTGGAGTTGAAATGCCTGGGTTCAAATACTCACTCTGCCAACATGTTGTTTGACTGTGGGAACAGTATTTACTCTCTTGGTTTCCCCACTACCCCATTCCCTAGCACCAAGTGATTACCGATTTGATTTCTATTACTATGGATTAGATTTGACTTTTCTAGAATATATAGATTCATTCTAAATGTGGGAACAGAACAAGCCAAAATCTCTCCACAAATGGAACTCATTGAGGGGAGACAGAAAATAGCTAGAGAGATTAGATAGAGCTCTAAGGCGGGAACAGCATCTCCAAGGGTCCTGAGCGTGTCTAAAATGTTGAAAAAACAGCAAGAAGGCAAATGAGATCAGAGCAGTATTAGTGATTAGAGGAAGGTAGTAGCAGACAAGATTTGAGATGTTCTCGAGGCCACATGTGGCCCTCCAGATCCCCAAGTGTGGCCCCTTGACCAAATCCAAACTTCACAAAAAAAAAAAAAATCCCTTTATTGTTCTGTAAAATTTGAATTCAGTCAAAAAGCTGCACTCAAGGATCCAGAAGTCCACATGTGGTCCCCACTGCCACAGGTTCCCCACCCCTTTGATTTTGCTTTGAATTTGATGGAAGCCATTAGAGTTTGGAGCAGAGAAGTGACAGGATCAGACTTACGTTATAATGGGACCACGCTGGTTGCACGTTGAGAATCAATTCATGGTTTGCAAAGATAGAAAAAGGGATACAAGTTATGAGAAAATGGCTCCTTGGGCAGAGAGCTTATGGTGAAGATTGTGATAATGGAGGACTCTGAATATATTTTGTAGTGGAGGCAACAGACTTAGTGCTAAAAGATTTCCTGACAGATGTTCCTAAGCCACTGGATGCATGCAATTGTCACTAACCAAGATGGAGAAGACCATGGGTGCAGCATGTTGAGGGGGGAAGATCATACTTTCTGTCTGGGGCAAGTTAAATTTGAAATGTCTATTTCTGAACAGAGATGCTGGGTACAGTGGAGTTGGGGAGTGTGGAATTTATAGGAGAGGACCAGTCTTGACGCACAAATTTAGGAGACATCAGCAGATGGATGCTATTTAAGCCAGGTTATTAGACAACATCATTAAATGGTAACAGTAAATACAAAAGATTACAGTTCCAAAACCTGAGTCCTAGACTGACTATCTAGAAGACAAGGAGATGAGGAAGGACCGGATGAGGAAACTGACAAGGCAGAAAAGAGAGTGATACATTGGAAGTCAAGGAAGAGGAGTATTTCAGAGAGGAAGAAGTGATTAATTACATTAAGTATTACTGTTATATCAGGTAAGATAGCTAAGAATTGATCTTTAGATCTAGCAACTCGGAGGACTTGTGTGAATTTGGTCAGAGCAATTTCAGTTAAGTGTTATAGGAAAAGGAGTACATTCAAGGGAAAATGGAAGGAATGTCATCGAAGGCAGAGTATAAGCCTCTTCAAGACGTTTTCTTATAAACGGGAACAGAGAATTCATAGCTGAAAGCGATGTTGAGTTAAGAGAATGAGAGCACGTGTATATACGTGTGGGAATTATGCATTAAAAAGAAAATTATTAATGACTTGTGGTGCGGTAAATTGCTTTGGTGATGTCTTGGGGGAGACGTGGTGAATTCTAATCCTAGGAGCACAGTGGGTAGTAAATGAGGTGGAAGGACAGTGTGGAAGTTTTATTCTGATTATTTCTATTTTCTCAAAGAATTAGAAAATAAGCTGTAAACTGAGAGAGCTTAAGAAAGCAGAAAATTTTTGAAACCTTTTCTAGGAGGGTGCTACTTTTACCTAATCCTTCAGCAATTATAATGAGCTGTCTAGTGTGTAAGGGCCATCTGCCAAGCAAGCTCGTTATCTGGTGAACTCAAGTTGACATTTTTTCTGTTGCTCAGATGGCTCAAAGACTCAGTTGCCACTGCACTGCGTGTTGAGAAGATCCTGTCTTCATATCCCTGGCACCTATCTCGGTGTCTAATACATGATGGACATTTTAATCCATGTTTACTAAATTAATAAATATTTGAGGACCATATTGTATCTGTATATATAAATTTTTAAGATTTTTAAGATGTATGTTTTAGGGGTATGTGTATCATGTTAGTCCCTGAACCCTTCCCAGCCCTGATTATCCAACTATAGCCAAAATAATCAGTCTTTCTGCAGAAATTGAAAAAGAAGTATGTTGCCTTTTGGAGACTGTTTTAACAGTCCACACCCTGTGAATATTCACATTTAGAAATGGTCTTCTCAGTGATCTGTCCCCAAGGGCCAAGATTCCAACTGCTTCCAGGGCGTTATCAGTATGAAGGATTCGCACACGGAAGAAAGACCATATTGTTTGAAGACAGAGAGACTTTAATTGTCTTATTTGCAAAGTTACTTTACCACTCACGAGGCCTATGTCTATAGACTGGGATTACGTATTAAATGAGATATTATGGTCCAGATTAAAGTGAGTATGTAGCAGGTATTCAGTAAATTGTAGCTAAGTGACCTAGTGCTTGGCCGTGATATTTCTATTCTTAAGACAAATTGTCATTGAAAGTTGTGTAATTGGAGACCACAAGTTACCTTGAACTAATTTTTATCAAGGAAGGATCACATGAGTGGAACCCCATTGTTATAGAAATGTAAGACTCATGGGCATCCAAGGACCGAGGGGAAAAGACTGTGATAGAACTTTTCTGCATAGGCTGAAGGAGGACAACCACATTCAGTGGATGAGTTTCAGACACAGAGGCAGACGAAAGAACAGTGATTGAGGAAATGGATCTTCATCATGGGAAATCCACAGACGCTTCCGCGAGTGTTTGGAACAGAAAGAACATCACATCAGTGAATGAGATAGCTGTAGACTAGTTGGACAGTGTGTTATTGATAGACAAGAATATAAGAAGCAAGCAGCAGAAGCAGCCCTTTAGCGCCATTATCACATTCTCCATTCCCTTGCCACCATGCACTTGGTCAGAGTAAGACTTCATTGTTTCATAGACAATTCTGCCAAAGTGTCCAGTGGAGATTCAAGTCAGTTTTAGTTTGTAAACCTATTTGATATTATGTAGTGAATTAGGTTATAACATTTACATTTCTGTTGCTAATATTACAACCATTATCAGGTGACGCTTTCACAGAAGAATGTCAAGAAAAAAACAGAATGGCTCGTTGTTTCTCTCTTGCCCAATTCT
>NW_012149374.1:358344-360426 GCF_000956105.1 Propithecus coquereli
TAAGAGTCACAGCCATACTATTCTCTGCCTCAGACTCTTAACAGACTAAAAATATTGGTGTGAGTGATTGGTTAAATGGAGTAGAAATAAGTCAAAAGTGTTGGGACCATAGTTGGGTAAGGTGGAAATTGATATATAGATCAAGTCCAAGCTCCCAAGAGCAGGTCCTCACCACTCACCATGTCCTTTACTCTGTAGAAACTCCTCTGATGACAGGCTCCCTGGTATCACACACCACCTTCATCTGCTCTGTTCCAATTCACTGTCTACAAGTTAGTATTTTTAAGGCTCCCATTTTGTTATCTATTCAGTTCAACCATCAAAAGCATACATACTTAGTACCCGCTCTGAGCCAGTTATCATGTTACGGAAAAGGGATAGAAAATGAAATCGCGTATGGTGCTTTTTCTAAAAGGACCACACAGTCTTCCTGGGACACGCTCATATAAACAGACAAAAGGCTGCACCAAGTGTAAGGGAGCATAGAGAAAGGATGTTCAAACTCTACCTGGGGAAACCAGCAAAAGCATCACAGAGGCATAGCACTTGAGATTTGACATGAAAAGTGAATGGTAGGGAGTACATCCCATTAGAGAGAATAGCAGGGACAAGAGCACAATGGCATTAAAAAAAAAAAAAAGATAGTATGTCCAAGGAAATGCATTTTTTGGAATGGCAGCCATGCAGGGTGCACAGGGGAAGGGGAGGGTTCACAATAATTGAAGCCAAAAAATGTGGGCTGGGCACAGTCCATGATATCAGGGATGGGAAGCCTGGAGAAGAATTTTGTGAAGAAAATGATGTGATCGTTTACCCTTATGGGCAAGTGAGCTAAGACTAGAGTCAAGGAAACTAATTAGAAGGCCATCAATCAGTATTTCCAAAAAGAGGTAGTATGGGCCTTTGTGATGGCAATAGCAATGGTGACGGACAAAAGGAACAAGATCGAAGAGATATTTAGTAGTTAAAATTCAGAGTTGAAGATAAAAAAGGAGACTAAAAGAGCTCCCTGTTTTCTGATTCAGATTTCTGGTTGGTTTATAAAGCCTTTAATAAAATCGAGAACATAGGAAGAAGAGCAAACTTGAATGAAAAAGATATTGTTCAGATTTGAGCATGTTTATTTTGAGTTATTTGTGGAATCTCTCAGGCATCGATGACCCGCAAGCACTTAAATACAAACACCTGTGATTTAGGAATGCTTTCTGGACTGGAACCTTGGCTGTATGAGTCAACAGCACACAGGTGCTCATAGAAGCCGTGTCTTTATTATGAGAACACATCCAAGATCCTTACCAACCCATTCAACCTACAATTCTAGCATCATCTGAGATTATTTTTCTAATCAATTTCTTTCCTACAGAGACCATATCCTTTTCACTATCCCAACACAACATCATGCACTGTTACCCCCAGGTCTTTGTTCATACTACTGCCACCTCCTAAAAAGTCCTCTTTCTCCATTTTGACTCTAAACATGCTATTCTTTCCTTAAAATAAATCTATGTCCCTCTTAGTTTGGGAACCCTTTCATGGCTGATTCCATCACACTAATACTCAGAGCTTATAGTGTATGTTTCCATTTACATAAAATTCTAGAAAAAGAAAACTAATCGAGAGAGACAGAAAGCAAATCAGGTGTTGTTTAAGATCAGGGGAAGGGAGGAGGAGTAGGAAGAGGAAGAAAGAGTTTATGAAGAGGCACAAGAAAATTTTAGAAGGTGATAGATATGCTCCTTATCTTGATTGCAATGTGCACACATAGGTCAAAACTCAACACATTGTACACTTTAAATACAGGCAATTTATCAAACGTCAATTATACCTCTACACAACTATAACAAATGTATTAAAGGCTAAATGTACACCTCAAACAAAAAACACAATGCCTATTTGTATATATTCTTGAGAAAGTTACCAGCAGAACTTCTCCTATGCTTACCAAATCACCCATTTTGCTTCCTCTTCATATTTTCTCTTATTGAGCCTTCCAATATTCCCAAATTCATGTTCCATATTGTGTTGGGTCAGTGGAGGAGGAAAGCCAATAATCTATCTAGAGACCAGGCAGAACATAAATCT
>NW_012149374.1:371036-372491 GCF_000956105.1 Propithecus coquereli
GCTACCAAGGTATAATGGGAATTTTTCCAACATGCTTCATGCTGGTTAGTAGATAAAATAACAATCTATATTTCCTCTGCAGGCCTTTTCTCATTTTTCTCATATAGTATGTTCTCACAATAGTTATGAAGTTATCAAATGGAACCCGTGATTCTGGACCTTGGGCCACAGTTGATTGGACCAGGTGCAAGGAACCATGTGACCCCCAAGAAAGTAAGAGACAGCGTATCTGCCTTGAAAGCCCTCAGGACTTTCCGAGTTCTGGAAATTGCAGGAATACCCTGAAAAACAGCTGCACTTCTCTTTCTGAGTTCCATAAGATACTGCTTTAACTTTTTAAAAAAAGGTAACTTTTCATGTGTTTATTTTGCTTATGGGATTTCCATGGCTTTATATCCCTTTATAGCCAAATATCCCTTAAGAAGTCACTAGAAAGATCCTCGGATGATGATAATTATAATAGTAAGAAACAATGTTGAGCACTTAACTATGTTTCAGGCACTATTTTAAGTGCTGTATACATACATACATATATATATTAATTTTTCGATTATCACAACTATTTAACATATTATCCCTAATTCACAAATAAATAAACCAAGGTACGAAAAGGTTATATCACTTGCTGAAAATCACAGAGCTAGTAAACAGCAGAGCCAAGTGACAAATCTATGAAGGCTGACGCTAGAGCAAGCGCTTTAGCCACTGTGGTCCACCAAGCCCAGGTAGGCAATGGTGCTTAGGGTCTCTCTGCCTGGGTTCATATTCATGAACACGATAGGTCTGAGAAGTTCCAAAGTAGATAACAGCCAAGGTAAGAAGTCTGAGAAAGCACTGGGATTATGAGAGAGTAACAAGGTCTGGAGTTGCCAGGGACTAGAATATAGAGATTAGAATTCTCTGTTTATTGCCTAAGAAGTTTGATGAAACCTTTGCTTGGAGCCATGACATGCAGGGGAGTGTGGAAGGTAAGTATGGCGAAGGTAAGAGGAGTATTTTTGCTTTTGTGTTTTGGCCCCTTAAGTAAGAGTTTATAAATTAAGGCAGCAGTTTGTAAGCATTAATCATTAGTTAAGCGACTAGGTTTAGCAAGTTTCTACTTTCCCTGAAAGATAATAGATTTAAATGTTTTGAACTATATCCTTTCTATTGTTAATAAACTGTGAGTGCCATAGTGACTGCCAAAGATTAAATAATAAATAAATGGATGGGTTATTATAATTTTATAATCCGCTGACCCCAACAATTGAATTAGTCGCTAGCACTTCATTACCAGAAATGGCGCAGATTAAGCGTTCTGCTACCTGAACAGATTTCTACAAAGATATCACCGCAAGTTATGCTTCTAATTTCCTCCCCCTTGACAAGAGACATCGGATATATTGTCAAGTGTGGCTGATTTTTATCCACTGCATTAAACAAAACACTTTTTGTTACCTGGATCCTACTTTGTTC
>NW_012149374.1:373821-377297 GCF_000956105.1 Propithecus coquereli
ACATGGTCCAAGTCCTAAGAGGAAACCTGTATAGTTCAGTCAATTTCCAAACAACTGTGTATCATCGTATGGCTGAATTTGCCTCCATCTCTCTTACCCTATTTGAGATTAGAATTTGCACCTCAGTGCATTTGAAAAAAACAGGTATACTGCAAAAAAATCAAATACAAAATTGGTATTTTAGGTTTCATGGTGAAATGGATGAGAAGAGCTACGACATTGTGCGCAGCATTTCAGTTAAGAAAATTTCTCGATTTCCCAAAAGAGTTTAATGAAACTCTTACTGTATATAATCCACTAAATGAAGCCCCCTAATATTAATATTTGGGGGACCCAAACCATGTGAGACACTTACAACTACCCTAGTAAAGTAAGAAAGGTTTCTTTTAAAAAGTGGACCTTGTATTTAGTTAGGCTTTCAATTCCTGACCGCCTCTGTGAATTAAGACAGATTTCTTTCCCTCTTCATTAATCGTTAGCTACTATACGTTTTTTTTCCTTTGGAATCTAGAATAAATCAAATGGGGAAATATTTTTGGCTCTTGAGTTGATTAACTGTTCAGCCAACATTTACAGAAGGTATTTGTTATGACCTATGGGAGCAATTTCTTAAAATAAGTACTTACAAGTTGCCTTCTATTTGCCTAAAGTGATCCTTCACCTTAAAGTGTGGTGAGGTGACTGAATGTCGGTGCTATTTCTTCGATGGCCAACAATGATCCTTTCTCTGGGGGCAGTAGCCTCATCCATTTCAGATGACATTTGCTAGTAATATATCATGTCTGACATTTAACCCTTTTAAAGCTCAATGGCAATATCGGCCCCTGTTGGTTTAATGCCTATAGGAGATCCAAGCATGTTCAGAGATGCAATTGCTCCTTGTTAAGGGAGGTCTTAGCCTTCAAATGGCCTGCTTTTTAATGTTTCTCAAAAGCTCACAGCTCAGAGTGGATAAGCCTGTCAGTAAATCACCCCTATTAAAGTTTAATTGTATTATTTTTGCAGAATAGCTGGCTACTTCATGCAATTGATTTTCTTTTACACCAAATGTGGACTACTAGAAACAGAAGTCAAAAGAGACAACAATGGAATCTTGGAATATGAAAGCATAACAGGTATTTAGAAACGATATCTAATCTCATTTTACAAATGAGGAAAATGGGATCGAGGGAGGAGTATCACTTCTCTCCAAATATATATCGTACTTTTTAATCACTGTGTTTCCTACCTCTACCTGAAACTTTCAACTCCCTTTGTTCCACTTGAGTAGCTTTTCAACACACTAAAGCACCAACTCACATGCTGAAAATCTGTAGCACTTTGTTCTGATGACACAACTCTATAGAAGGCTAACGATGTTTTATTAAATAATTGGTTGCATGTTCATCTCTTTAGGAATGAAAGAAAATCATTCTAAGTGACTTTCTCAACAACACACAAGTAGCCGAGAAAACCATTGACTTTTTTCAACTCTCTCCAGCTTGTACTATTTATACTTCATTGTGTTTACTCAGAGATTGTTGAAGAATCAGCTTTGTCTTGTTTCTCTTCTCTTTTTAACAGAATATACCTGGAAAAGGCATAAACTGTTGAAATGATTTAGCCAGATACATACTGTTTTTTTAATGACACTGAATCTCATCTTTATGTAAAAAATAACAAGGCCTTCAGATTTAAGCAGCATAGGATTAAAACGCTGGTTCTGCCACTGTCTGCTTCTGAAATAATTTGGCTAATCTGAACTGTCTACTTAAAAAATTACTCAGGTTACCTGAATCTCCTTTCCTAAAAGGGTTACTATAAAATTAAATAAGATTATGTTTGTAAAGCATGGGCAAACAGTAGGTGTTCTGTAGGGGTTACTTCTCTTTTGTCTTCTCCTATAATTTGACACTTTATAATTTCCAGGGTTTTGTTTTTTTTTTTTAACACACATTATCTCATTGGAGTCTTATTACAGCTCTGTGAGGTGGGCAGGAGAGATATTATCCTCTAATTATAGACAAAGAAAATGACAGGCTTGAGATATGGTTCTGAGAAAATAAAATCAGGCATTTTGTGCATCTATCAACATCTTGGCCATCCAGTGCCAAGAACCAAAGCTAGTTCTTTCCATGTGCTGAAGTATAAAATAAACACAAGCTCACCCTTCCACGGATGCCCTAGAAAATTCCAAGGGAATTCAAGGTACACTGTGGCAGGAGTTTCAGAGATAACCACCATCCTGTTTGACAAGGATCAGTTTGAGTCAGGTGTACCAACAATGCAATAAGGTTATAAAGAAATGCAAGTGACTGATGTAAATCAAACAGGGAGGTGGTTGTTCTTAATTTGCTAATGAAATACACAAGCAGGTCTTTCTACATGCCACTGAGACACCTCAGGTCACAGATGGTCAATATTTTCCCTGGGTGGTCCATCTATTTATTATATCCTCCATTTTACCAATGGTCCCAGACACATTTGGATAGCTTGTGTAGCCATGGAGCTCTAGTTATCCCTCATGCAATAGAAAAAATAGAAGTCAGAATGCTGAGATGCAATGTTACCATGATTCTTTAAGCTAGGGTGGTTGGAGGGAAGAAATTATATTCCTCTTTAAACAAGACACGAAGCTAGTAAGTGGCCATGGGTGTTTAACTGAATGGTGGCGAAAAAGGTGGTGAATAAATATGTGCGTGGCTAATGCTGAGACAGGACAGTGACAGCAATTCTATAACCCGATTGTTATGCCTTCATACAGTACTCACATGGAAGAGGTGGGTGAACCCCTTTGTCCACAGCTGTCACTGTGTGTAGCTCCAGTTTCCAGGCACTCTGTGTTTCACCCAGGTGTGGTCAGCAAACACATGAAGATGACTCCAGAGTTGGCCAATAATGGTGGCGCTCTGTCCGCCCAGCGGGGTATCATTTGATGCCTCTGAATCCCTGTCTCCTCTGTCGATGTGCTAATTCTGAATTTCCCTGGGAACTGCCAAAAGGAAAAGTGGCCTAGTTGAATCCCTCTTCTAAGGACATAAGGATGGCTTCTCTCTCAACTCCTTATTATCATTTTTCCTCCTCACTTTCACCTGGCTTTGGACAACATCCTATGATTCTCCTTTCCAAGTCCTGGAATAGAACGCACTTGACATTGAAGAATATATTTAGACTTAGAGTTGGGAAGATGTGATAACATTCCACAGGATCCTGGAAACCTAAGGTCTTCTCAGTGTGCTAAGTTTCATGGGAGCCAGCTCTGTACCATTATTCCTTCATTGCTGCTCTCCCACTTATCGCCTGCAGCCAGGCATTTCAGATACCTGCAGTCAAGAAGAAAGGCCAAGGCCAAGATGGGAGGATCACCTGAGGCCAGAGCTTTGAGATCAGCCTGGGCAAGGTAGTGAGACGCTGTCTCTACAAAAAATTTTTAAAAATTAGCTGGGCATGGTATACTTATTAGTATGTTATATTTTTCACAATTAATAAACTACTGT
>NW_012149374.1:378431-391456 GCF_000956105.1 Propithecus coquereli
GCTCCACATCCTTGAGGGAAAATTATACACATAATTTATTTGAAATTTTGCATGGGAGATTTATCTATTCTTTTCCATTAATCATTTTTAATTTTTTCTTTATAGTAATATGGAATTCCATGGATATTTATGGGACTTTATGGTATAATCTAATATTGCTTTGTTTATTTTGTTGGCCAAATTGTTCCAGCTTTAGACATTCCTCATATTTTTATCACTTCTCAGGCTTTTGGCTAAGATCAAGTGTAGACATTCCTCATATTTTAAAATAAAGTTTTCCATAAATATTTATTAAACATCATTTATGAATAAAAATTATGCTAGGGCTAAGGGTACACAAATTGAAGTATTGATATCATCTTCAAGGAACTTGAATCAAGGAATTACAATCTGTGAGAGACAGGGAATCTCACATAAATAACCTTCCTGCCAGCAAGATAGAGATTGTCCCAGACTTGGATCCCAGATCTACAAATTATTAGCTTTGTGATACTGGGCAGGTCACTCAATCTTTGTGAGATTAAAAATTCTGAAAAAACAAAAACTTTACTTCATATGATTATTTAGAAGATCAAATTAAAATCAATTTAAATTGAAAAGGGGATAGCAGATCATTGTGGTTAAGAACCTGTTCTTGGGACTTTCTTGGTTCACACCTTTCCCACTACTAGCTCTGTGACAAGTTAGACAACTGGTCTAATGGGACAAGTTAATTACCTGTTCAGACCTTAGTTTTCATTGCCTATAAAATTAAAAAATGGGAAAAGCAGAAGATGGGACAATCTTGTGGGGTTATCAAGAGCTCTGATTCATTTACTCCTTCTAAGTTTATTATTTATCTTAAAAGGCAGGGGGCTATTCCAGTGAGCATTTGGAGCTAGAGATATAGATAAAGGAGTCACTGTCCTGTGAGTGACATTCAAAGTCACCACTAGAGATAAGGCAAAGGTCTGACGAAGAAGATGGAACTTAAAAGGAGAATATATTTGTAAGTCTCTGTAGCAATTGCCAACTGTCTAGTAATTGTCTGAGCCTGCAAAGGCTAGATTCTGCTTGTAGCATGAAAACTTTCATTGAGACTCCAGATGTCAAAGCACAAAAACAGCAAACAGGTTGTAGGAAACTCTGTTCTGTCCCAGCTACCAGAGCACATTGAGCTAGCATGAAATGGCTGTTGATTTAAATGTCGGTCTCTCCATTAGAATCTAGGCTCTTGAGGGCAGGGTCTGAATGATCGTAGCCCTAACTCCTAGCACCAAACAAAGTAGACACTAAATAAAAGTCTGCTTAAAAAAAAATGATACGTAACAGATTTCTTAGTGATTGCTGGAATTTAACTTCCAACACATAACCTTCTTAACAATGAAATGATGGACATTGACATCAAATGACTTTCATTCATTATTGAAGAGTCGAAGGTGCAACATGGAATAGTTAAAAAGCAAATTGGCTTAGAAAGGAAACATCATGCCTGTTTCTCTGGGATTCCAGTTTCATCAGCTTCTTGTCTTGCAATAGTTAAAGCCATTCGATCCTTAATTAAGGATCATCCTATCTGAGGAAATGGATAAGACCAATGAGGTCCTTGCTGAAGGGAATTTAAGACATCAGGAGTCACTTTTCCACGTGACTGTAGACCTTCTTGGAACTTGGAGCCTAACATTAACAATAGAATTTCTGCCTTGTTCTAGAAGCCCAAACCAAGTCTTCTTCTCTGATTTGGACACTGGGACCCCGCTTTGTTGGCTACCTCCTTATCCGGTAGTAAAGTTACTGTCAGACCAGGATTACTTCAAGCCTGTCAACCTTTAGAACTGGAATATCACTCTTGAAAAGTAGACCTGAGTCTGAGACTTTCATTTCATACTCTTTGATAATGACCA
Organism: Propithecus coquereli; assembly: GCF_000956105.1. Classification (NCBI taxonomy): domain Eukaryota; kingdom Metazoa; phylum Chordata; class Mammalia; order Primates; family Indriidae; genus Propithecus; species Propithecus coquereli. The sequence continues at coordinate 380,315 of NW_012149374.1, forward strand.
ATAATCTCTCAGCCTGCAGCCACACATATGAACTACCTCACAATTCCTGGATACCAATTTTGGATCTCAGTCCACAGGTGCTACCTGTCCATTGTCTCTGATTACAATGTCTCACCTAGATGGGCTTCCTTAGAACTCTTACAGCCAGAGGAGCTAATATGCATGCCCCGTTATGGAACTGCATGTACTTTTCTGTCCCTCTACCTGTAGATCTACTGTAGTCTGCTATAGTCTCCACTTCTACACAGCACCATAGTGCAAACTCCAGGAGCCCATGATCCTGCATCTGATACTACCTGGTTTTGTGACCTTGGAAATGTCCTCTCTTTCTATTTCTGGGACTCTTTTTACTCATCTCTAAAATTAAGCAGATGCACTGGTTTATCTTGAGTTTATCAGACTATAACCTTCTTGGACATGTTTGTTTCATAGCACTAAAATAGCATTGATTCAAATAGGCCATATTGATCTTAATCTAAGCTTTCTTTGTGCTGTAAAACTACTTCCTATGCAGACCAGAGGATCCAGCAAGATCCTAAGTAGTTAAATTGGAAAAAAGAAAAATTCTTTCCTTTCAAAAAATCATTGTTTATGATGCATTCTGATATCAAATAGGAATGTCTTCTCAAAATAGGAATTTGACTGCCAAAGTGGCTTCCTTTCACTTTTCATCTCCATTTAAAAGTGATAACTTCTCTACTTCTTCACTGGGGAAAAATATTCTTTTCTATTTAAATATAATTCGTGTCCTACTGCTAACTTCAAACAAGTTCTTTGTATCCACTAGAAGCCAAATGTAGAAACTCTTTCCATTTCAGAGATTTTCCTTCTTTGCAATAGGCTTACTCTATTTAACTGAAGTAATCCAAGGGCCTAATGGAAAGTTAAAGTAGCAGTAGTTGCCATTCAATTTGGAGAATATTAATGATCAATCTTGACCAAATGAATGGCTTTAAAATGCTAAAACTTACTCAGAAATTTGTTACTAAAAGTCCTCTGTTCAACATTTGGACACCATTCACATGTACTTCTCAATCAATTCTCTTTTAAACTGTGTGGATTCTGCTTTCTATGAAGATTTAGTTATATAGATTATTAGGAAGCCTGGGTAGAGGATATATCGAAAGGAAATGGAACTTGGTAACCTCACAACCAGGCTCTCATTTCTGAGACTTTGAGCATGTGTGGCAATTGTGTTATTGGGAATGATAAGACATGGTGATTTCCTTTGTTGCTCTTTTGTAAACCTCCTTTTCTTTTTCTCTTCCTCTTCCTTCCTTTTCTTTATTTCTCCTGTAGAAATAAATGTAAACTAAACAAGTGAGAAAAGCGAAGGCTATTGATTCAGAGTTTGCTCTACCAAAGGGGTCAGCCACCATCACGTGCATTTTGCCAGAGACTCAAAGGAGGCAGAGGGGAGGAAAGGAATTATAGTGGGGCAGAAAGGGAGGACTGCAGGTGTGCCCTGATTGGAGGCTGTCGGTGTGGGGGAGTGTGGGTGAGCTGGCTAGAAGCAGGGCATCCTTTGTTATTGGTTCAGGGTGCATAATTGGGCCAAGGTTGGAGGCAGAGACAAGAATAAAGGAAGCTGTCAGTTATCAATCAAGCCCTGGCCATTGGGGGTGGATTGTTACAGGAGTTATTTTTTGGATTCCTGGATTGTTACAAGAGATAGCAACCTGGCTTCCCACAAGCCTGACCAGCAGGCTGGCTTTCTGGGCCATTCTTTAAAGATAAGGGGGTTGGTTTCCTGAGCAGGTTTCTACAGGTTGTAGGTCAGAATTGTATTTTTATAGATGATCTGGTCATTGTCCATTTATATATTCAGTCTCTCTCTCCTCATCTACGTTTTCATCTCCTTTTCTCCAAATCTTTTCTTCATTCTTCCTATATCTCTTCTTTATATTTATGTATTTTCTCAGAGCCCAATAGAGATTAGGAAAGGAAAATATGAAATGTGGCCAAAATTTAATATGTCAGAAAACAGATTTTGTTCATTCTCATCAAGCTCTGAAAAACTCTTGTCTTAAAGGATAGAGATTTGGGCAATTTTAGTGATCCAAAATATGCAATAAAGTTTATTTTTATGGACGAGTATTAAAGGTTATGTTGTTATTTGGCTGTATTCAAACATAACATTGAAATGCTTTTCTGTATATGTTTCCCAGAAAATAGAAACTTAATGATTCAGTATCTCCTGGAGGTGAGCTTGAACTAAACACATTTCAGATTCTCTTCTCTGTACTTGCCAAGACTTGGAACTATTTTTGGATGCGACAACATAAAAAATTAACATAGCCTCTGATATGTACTTCTAAGATATTAATCTTTTTCATTTTAAGGATTATGAATGTAGCTTAAATGTGGCCATTTGACCTAACAATGCTTCTTGTTTGAAGATGCATTCAGATAAAAAAATCAGGCTTTAAAGAAAGTGGATGTTTTCTGTCTTCTTAAAATGTTACCAATTGGATCAGTAAACCTAAGTGAGTCAGTGAAGGAGCTCTGGAAATTTTACCCCAAAATATGACTCCCTGGTATAAAGAGTATTTTGAATTAAAGGTCCTTAGAGATCAACAGGCTTTGGAAAGGGCTTTCCCTCTTTCTTCATAAAAAACAAAACCCATCAAAAAGAACAATTGACTTCCCTTCCCCTCCCTGTTTTCTCAATATAATACAGGAAAGAAGATCAAGAATGTACCCAGACCTGGCCCAAATCATTTTAAATGTAACACCTGTCTCTCAGGTTAATTTAATTTGCAAAGAGAATCATTTACAAGTCAATCTGCTTTCCTTCTCCATTCATTCTCCCAAGGATCTTTTCATCCTCCCTAGTAGTATTTATTACCCTCAACAGAATTACCTACATTCCTCTTCTCTCTCTCCCCTCTAAAAGGAGGGTATATAAACTTCTGGACCCCATTGGGATATTAGGGAACCACTCTGTGATTCTCCCCACGCTCATGGTAGACAGATCCCTTTCTCTTATTAATCTGTCTTCCTGTGAGTTGATCTTTCAGTGAACCTTCCAGGGTAAAGGGGAAGTTTTCCCTTCCCCCCTACATTAGCAAGCACTAACAAAGAGAAACATTTAAATTAAGAGCAAGAACTGATATATTTTTATAGGACACCTGATCCTGTGTGCTGGAGATCTATAATAAAAGTGCTAAAAAAAATAGCAATATTTCATACTCATTGTAGGTTTACTAAGTTTGTGGACCACACTTTATCAGGTGAAATTTATTTTTAATGGGATTCTTTCTCTCTTGTAGAATTTTTTTTTTTTTATTCCAGGGTTTTGTGAGGGTACAAACATTATAGTTACACTTTATGTCTTTGCCTCACCCAATCTTGTAGAATTTTTAAAGCTGATTAGGCATTGATACCTTTAGCTGCAAACGCCTGCGGCATCTTTCTGGCCCACTCTTTACTCAGCGTAACACAGGGTTTTTCTAAGGGAAGTGAATGTTGCTGTGAGTCTCCAAACTCACGGATAGGGAGATAGATCAGGCACCAGACCACAACCACCTCCTACTGAACAAAAGTGCTCTCAGGAACAGCACTTTCGAAGGTGATCCAGCTGTGCAAGCTGAATCATTGTTCCCTGTAATTTTACTAATGCTTCCCATCCTGAATTTTAAAAGCCCTGGTGAGTCACCCCAAATGGCCAACTGCTTACATTATCAAGCAGAACAGAGCACAAGCCATGGTTAGCTCAACCAGATTAACTCCTACTTTTATAGCCCTTCAAACTTCACAGGGACAAAATAAATGGTCATTCAACCAATTAGAATGTGCTGTCTAATATAAAATTAAAATGTCGATTGTTCTACACCATCTCATATTTTGTGTCCATGTTGTTCTTCTTTGAAAGTAGTTAACCAATACCCATGAATCTGAAAATGAACAAAGGACTAGGTTAAGTTGCCTAATGGGCTAACGTAATACCCATGTAAGGATATGAGACATTTTCCTGGAATGGCTTACAAAGAAAGTATCCCTCCATTAATTTAGGAGAGGCAGGGAGTGGATTAAATTCTCTCTGGACAGTGCACTGACTCTAGACATTTTTCAATGTCATGAAAATCAGATGTAGATGAGGGCACTTAAAGCCCTGTATAAGAAATAGCAATGTACTATGTGACGAACAAGATGTTATAGGTGTTTGAAAGGAGGAAGAAGATTTTTCCAGGTAACAATAGTGTCTCTGTTCCCATGGCCAATCTACACCATCATGATCATCACTCATCATTTATGGTACATGGTACTTTTTATCTTCAGAACATTTGGTGCGTTTTATCAAATTTTCCACACATCACTAGGAGACACAGTGGCCTATAACATCTTGTTTGTCACATAGTACTTCTGAAAAGTGCCTTGGGTTTTTATTTATTGGGTCATCAATGAAAGGAACAGAACATCTATTTATCACCTCTAAAAGAACAGGGTTATTTGACCAAGACTTGAAAGTATTTGCTGGAAAAGACATTAGTGTTTCCTGTATTCCACTTCCTCTGGGCATGCAACCCTTCCTCCCTGTGCCTTTTATGTGTTTGTCTGAACCCACATCACGTTATATGCTGTGTCATCAAACACCTAGGATGGTGTCTGAACATCTCACACTCAGTGTTCATGACATAATGATATTGCATAAATAGCACAAATGTTAGATAATATTCTTGCAGTATAAGATAACCTTAGAGTTGAAGGGACCTTGAGGAATCACATATTCTAATGGTATATCCCTTTCACAGATGCTCGAACAAATCTAGCAGTAGGTAACTCACTACCTTACGTAGCTTGAGGAGATGTTAATTTCTAAAGTTGTTCAGGAACTAGAATATTAACATACATTACAGGGTAAGAGATAAGGCTTGGCCCTTTCAACATAGAGATGTGAAACTGAAATCACCATATAAAACGAGAACCTCTGAACAATACATTGTGGGTGGAAAGGTAAATTAGTGGAACCTCTGTAGAAAACAGTATGGAGATTTCTCAAAGAACTAAAAGTAGAATTACCATTCGACCCAGGAATCCTACTACTTGGTATCTACCCAAAGGAAAAGAAGTCATTATGTCAAAAAGATATTTGCACTTGTATGTTTGTCACAGCACAACTCACAATAGCAAAGATATGGAATCAACCTAAATGTCCATCACTCAATGAGCCAATAAAGGAAAATGTTATACACGTGCACATACACACACATATACAAGTACACATACACACACACACACAGACAAATATACACCATGAAATACTACTCAGCCACAAAAATGAATGAAATAATGTTTTCTGCAGCAATTTGGGTGGAACTGGAGGCCATAATCCTAAGTGAAGTAACTCAGGAATGCAAAATCAAACAGCACATGTTCTCACTTACAGGTGGGAGCTAAGCTATGGGTACACATGGTTGCACAGAGTGCAAAATAGACATAGGAGACTCAAAAGGTAGGATAGTGGAATAGGGGTGAGAGAGGAAAAATTACCTATTGGATACAACGCACACTATTTGGGTGATGGGTACGTTAAATGCTCAGACTTCACCACTATGCAGTATGTCCATGTAACAAACTGCACTTGTACCCCCTAAATCTATAAAAATTTTTAAAAAGAAAAAAATGAGAATCTCTGTAGAACTACAGACTTAGAAAATGGGCATATTAGAAAACAGCTAGATACCAGAATAGGAAGAATCACAGAAGTTTGCTTATTTTTGTGTTTACTTGTTTGTGGTCTTCTGTGGTTTGTTTATTTTATTTTGGTTTAGTTTCTGTGTTGAAAAAAAGCACCACTGTGCCTAACTAATTTTTTTAAGTTTTTGTAAAGGTGATGTCTCGCTATGTTGCCCAGGCTGACCTCGAATTCCTGGCCTCAAGTGAAACTCCCTCCTCGCCCTCCCAAAGTGCTGGCATTACAGGCATGAGCCATCTCACCTGGCCTCTTTATAACTTTTTAGAGAATATACACACACACACACACACACACACACACACACACATATATTATGTTTAAATAACTTATCGCACTCTACTAATGTTGATATTTTACTAGTTTGAGTGTAGAAATCATATGTCAATGTATCTTTCCCCTTTTATAATTGTCAAATATTTCCTCTATGTCCATTCAGATCCACATCAGACAGTACTATAACTTTTGCTTCAGTCATCAGACATAATTCAGGATATTCAACACAAGGGAAACTTACCATACTTGCACATTTTTACTTTTTATTGTTCTTTCTTCTATATCAATGTCTTTCTTTTGTCATTTCCTTTCTGTTAAGAAGACTTCCTTTAGTATTTTTTTAGAGTAAGTGTGCTGGTAAAAAGTCTCTTAATTTTTCTTCATCTGAGAATATCTTGATTTCTAATTCATTCCTCAAAAATTTCTTTTCACACTTGAAAATGTTGTGCCACTCCTTCTGGCACAAAAATATATTATTGACCATTCCCCCCCCTCTGGGCAGCAGATGTATTCATTTTTTTGGTCTTCTGGTTATTAATGCAATTTTAAATATATGTGCTTATCGTTTTTAGCATTTTTAGCGGTTTTGTGTATTTCTTAATCCTACCTGGTACTATTTTTAATTTTTAAAAATAATTTAAAATTGTACACTACCGTTTACATAGTGTCCATTATGTGTTTTACCAGGTGATGTGTTTTTACCAAGTAACTATAGCATTATGAATTTAAAATGATGTGAACATGTGTTTTAGAGTTATTCATTAAAGATTTGTTCATAAGCTATACTGTCTACACAGAAAGCAAAACAAACATGGGGGGCCTTCATGGATTTTGCAGTCTAGTAGGAGAGAGAGAGATAATACACAAGTAAGCAAAGAAAAATAAACTGCGATTGCATGTGTGGGCGAATACTATGAATGACTTAAACACAGCGTAGTGGAGAATTGCACCGTGAACCAACCTGGAAGATTATCAAGGACGGCTGCATTGAAGCGACATTTAAGCTAAGACCTAAAAGAACAAATAAAAAGTCAGCCTTACAAAGAGCAAATTAAAGAGTGTTCTGGGCAAGGAAAGGCCAGAGAAAAAGTAGAAGACATCATAAACTGACACAGAGGGGCAGTGAACGGCTCCGCAAGACCCTGAAACTCCCTTCCAGGGGCCATTTCCATTTGGCTTTCTTCGACTTTCTAAAAGGTGGCTTCTGTCCACCATCTGCTCAAGCAGAAGGTCGTCACGCTCCCAGGACTTGGCAATGCCAGTTTCTCAGCTGCCATAGAAGCCTCTGGTCACTAGATGACTACCCATTCTATCTCAATTCAAAAATCTGAAAACAGTAACATTTTCTAGTTTGTCCAGTCTCCAAAACACAAGACACAAAGTTAGAAACTAAATGAAAAAGTGTGTTTCAATGGGACAGTCACATAGAGTTCCCGTCCTAATTCTGCCACACCTTAAATTCTTATATGTATAGGCTATTGTCTTTACTTGAGAAATCTTTTTTCCCCCCTTGAGAAGATAAAAATATTAGAAAAGTGGGGAAAAAAAACATAAAGAGTCAGTAGTACAGCTCTGTTGGCACAACCAGGCACAACCAATTTCCAGCTTCCATGCTCGATAAGTCACTGCACCTCACAGCTGTTACATATAATACCTGCCTTGTTTTAGCTCCCAGGAACTTAAACCAGAATAAATACTAAGTAATCAGCCTGTGTGTGTGTGTGTGTGTGTGTGTGTGTGTGTGTGTGTGTGTGTGTGTGTGTGGTATTCGTAAACATAATCTCCATGCACTTTTTAAAAATACAAGTGTAAAATAGTGGTACAAGTGCTCTGATGTCCTCAGAACAGCTGCTCATACCCAAGGACACAGTAATGTTAGCTAAAATGAAGTCATGTAGTTACAGTTTTTTTATTTCACTGTAATTCCCACCTCTGCGAAAAGCAGAGAGTTAACCAGTGATTGCCTCAGGAAAATGAGACACATCGAACATTTTCTTTTTTCAGATAATGCTGCTCACCCTTCCAGCAAAGGATAAGAGTTGATAAGAGGGACAAAGCATGGAGGCTATTTGTTTTTAAGTGATACAAACACCAACCGTCAGCCTGAAAGAAAAATAATAATGCAAGACAAAAATAAAAGTAAATGAGGACTTCATCAGGATATTCTTAGAAAGGTCACTGAGAATTTTAATTATACCACTTATAATTATTTCTTCTTCTTTCCAAAATCAAGGCATAATATATGGCCAATATGTGAATCTAGCAAAATTTCAGATAGAATTCATGATTCTGAGATTTTTTAAAATTCTTCTACTTTGACGAGAAATAATTTAAATAAACATAACTTGACTTAAAAATAACTTAACTCCAGTGACATCCCCACTTTCTTAGCATCTAAGTTGCCTAATGAGCCCATTTGACACCTCTCTCTCCTCTCTCTCCCAACCAACACATTTCAAAGCATATAGTGCGAGTTCCATTAAAAGTTAGATGTTTCAGATTCCATGTTAAGTTAAATTTGAGAAATTTTTAGTGAAACAAAGCTACATGTGTACCTTTCTTCTGAGCTTTCATAACAAAATGAGCTGCATTCCCCACCCCATATCCCCACACCCCCATACCCCTCCCGCCTCCCACACACACACACTTGAGCAAGGAACACCTTTAGGCATCGAGAGGGACACTAGTGTTCCTTGAAACAACTTGGGGAGCCAAAGTCCTAGGCACTCTAGTCAAGCTGCAATATTAAGCCACAATTCATGGAATTCTCTGTGTGAAACAAAACAAAACAAAAAAATTAATTTCATTTCTCCTTTCATATTGCAAAAATTGTCCACAGGATGTGAGTCTGGTATCATCTACCACCTACAGTGCGCAGCCTTGTGTTCTTACAACTTTCAGAAGCAAGGACCACCTAGCCTTTTTTCTCTTTATCTTCCCCAAAGCTTGTATCCTATAATATGCTTATCCAATCTAGCTTTTGCATTGGTTGGAGTAGACACTAGGGACCTCATCCTCAATACTCTTCCCCTTAATTTTCTTCTTTTTTTTTTTTAAAAGGTATCTTTTCCTACTTATAAATAACAAAGTCATGTTTATTGTGGAAAATTCACCAGAATATAAAATTAAAATTAAAATCATCTAACTTGGTAGAATATGAAATTATCTTAAAGTTTATATTAAGTAATAAATGCTTAATAATAACCAAGAAAATTATATCAATGTCATTAGAGGTTACTCGCCACTGAGGGATGTGCCAGAAAATTGCTTCAACATATTTTCCACAAATATTAATATAAGGAAGGACTTGGCTGCCATGGGTAGAAAGGCCTAGAAGGCCGAGAAAGTCCTACCCTTGCAGCTCAGGCACAGGACTGAGGCTCCACCGGAACCACCACCACCAGCTTGGCAAAGTGCTGAGTAATAAGCACAATAGTTGCCACGAAGGAGAGGAAAGAACTGGAAGACTGGCATCCTCTGTGCATGCGTGTGTGCGCAGACATGAAAGGCTAGAAGGTAAGAGTGGTCCACAGACATGAAGAAAGCCCCCTGGCACTGCCGCTCCTCCCTAAGCACAAGGCAACAGCAGATTAACACTGGCGGATTTTGTTGGTAGCAGCTTGATTGAGTTATAGCTGACACAACACATAATTCACCAATGCAAAGTACACTATCCAACGATCTTTAATACATTTACAGAGTTGTGTAACCACCACCACAACCAATTTTATTAGTAATCCTTTTATCACCCCCAAAAGAACCTCTGCACCATTTAGATATTACCTTCACTCTTTTCACTCCCCCGCCCCTCCCCACCCAGCTCTTGACACCCATTAATCTACTTCCTGTCTCCCTGGACTTGGATATTTCATATAAATGGAATTATATAATACATGGCCTTAGTGACTGACTTCTTTCACTTAGCATATTGTTTTCAAGGTTCATATATATCGTAGTATGTATCAGTATTTTATTGCTATTCAGGGCTGAATAATAGACCAGTTTTGTTTATCTACCTGTTAGTTAGTGGACATGGAAGTTGATTCCACTTTGAGGCTGTTACGAATAATGGTGAATATTGATGTACAACTCTCTGTGCGGACATATATTTTCTTTTGTGGGGGAGATATGCTTAGTATTGAAATTGCTAGATCAAATGGTAACTCGATGTTTACCTTGTTGAAGAACGGCCAAATGGTTTTCCAAAGTGGCTGCATCATTTCCACTCCCACCAGCATTGTATGAGGGTTCTAATTTACCCACAGCCTTGCCAACATTGGATCTTTTGGACCACTGCCATCCTAGTGAATGAGAAATGGTAACTCATTGTGGTCTTCATTTGCATTTCTCAAATGACTAATGATGTTGACGTCTTTTCATATGCTTATTGCCCATTTTGTATATCTTCATTGGAAAAATGTCTGCATAGATCCTTTGCCCATTTTTAATCTGGCTGTCCTTTACTTACTGAGTTGTAAGAGTATCTTATACTTGTATATAGAGTATTCGATATGTTCTATAAACAAGTTCCTTATCAGATTTGTAATTTGCATATATATTCTTCCATTCTATGGGTCATCTTTTCATTTTCCTGATGATGCCCTTTGGAGCACGAAGTCTTTAATTTTGATGAAGTCCGATGTATCTATTTTTCATTTTTCATTGATTGTGCTTTGGGTGTCATATCTAAGAAGGCAATGTCCCAATGTAATGATATATCCACGATGATATCTGTGAGATATCCAATGTCATGAAGATTTGTTCATATGTTTTCTTCTGCATTTTATAGTATTAGCTTTTACATTTAGGTCTTTGATGCATTTGAGTTAATTTTTGTGTATGGTATGAGGATGAGATTCACCTGTCTTTTTGGCACTTGGATATCTGGCTTTCTCAGCACTATTTGCTGGAAAAAAAAAAAAATATTTTTTTCCCATTGTGTTGTTTACCACACTTGAAAATAAACTGACCATAAATGGGAGGGTTTGTTTCTGGATTCTCAATGTAATTTCATTGATCATATTCTCTTCATAAACAAGAATTGCATTGCCTAGATACATGTAGTTTTCTAGTAAGTTTTAAAATTGGGAAGTTTGAGTCCTTATGTTAGGTAGATAGCTAGGATTTCTGGCTCTTCTCGGGATAAGGGTTTCCTGCTTTGGTGCTGTTTT
>NW_012149374.1:392382-393377 GCF_000956105.1 Propithecus coquereli
ATTGCCTGTTGTCCCGCCTAGAACTTATAGTACATTGCAAGTGTATAGAGAATTGATTTTGTATATCGATTTTATATTCTGCAACCTTGCTGATATTGTTTATTAGTTCTAAAAGATTTTTAATGGATTCCTTAGAATTTTCTATATATAAGACCATATTGTCTGTGAATAGAGATAGTTTTATTTCTTTCTATCCAATATGAATTTTTTATTTTTGTTTATTGCCTGTTGTCCCGCCTAGAACTTATAGTACAATGTTGGATATAAGTGATGAGAGTAGACATCCTTGTCTTGCTTCTAATCTTACAGGTAAAGCACCTGGTCTTTCACCATTAAGTATGTATAGGTGTGGTTTTTTCAAAGATGCCTTTTATGAGGTTTGGGAAATTCTCTTCTAATCCTAGAATGTTAAGTGTTTTTCTAGTGAAAGGGTGCTGAATTTTATTAAGTGCTTTTTCTGCATTTGTTGAGATTATAATGTGGGTTTTGTTTTTTATTCTATAGCTATGGTGGCATATTACATTAATCAATTTTCAAATGCTAATCCAACCTTGCATTCCTTGGATAAATCTCACTTGGTTATGGTGTATAATATTTTTACATGTTGCTTGATTTGGTTTACTAATGTATTGTTGAAGATCTATGTCCCTAAGAGATATTGGTCTGTACTTTCTTTTTCTTGTGATATCTTTACCTGGTTTTGCTATCAGGGAATGGAGTGAGAGTTGTTACTTCCTCTTCTATTGTTTGGAATAGTTTGTTAAGAATTGGTGTTAATTCTTCTTTAAATGTTTACTAGAACTCTAGAGAATTTTGCAGCTTTTGGTGCACTAAAGGTAGTCATACATAAACAAACCCAAATTTAACTTAACTCCTGAGTATTTTTACTAAATCACTCCCAGTAATAACTTGATAGGCTTGCCCTTTTCTGGGTGTAAATATTATTTAACTGAGTCTCTACTGTTCTGTACTATTTAACCAAAAATTATAATATG
>NW_012149374.1:394827-396092 GCF_000956105.1 Propithecus coquereli
ATCTTAGCCTCCCGTTCCTCCAGAGGTGATAATTGCCTGGCCGAAGGTCCCCACCACAGATCACATTATCAGCATAGGCTATTTAGTACAACCCAAGACCCTCAGGTAAACAATTGTCTTTAAGGACTAGCACCTAGTCCCTTCTGTCTTTGCTAATCTCGTCAGCAAATGGTCACTTGACTACACCTGAACATGCATTTTCACGTTTTATGTGTCCAGGTTGAGAGTTTCCAAATCTTTTCATTCTGTTTCGCTTTTAATCATAGATTCTGTCTTTAAATTATTCCTTTGATCCCAAATTCCAGCATAAGCAACCAAAAGTACCCATGCAGTTCCTTCTTTATTTTGCTTAGAATTTCTTCTGCCAGATAACCTAGTTCATCACTCTCAAGTTCAGCCTTCCACAAAGCCCCCAGGCACAGACACAGTTCAGCCAAGTTCTTTGCCAATTCATAACAAAGATGGCCTTCACTCCAGTTTCCAGTACTATTCAGATGAAACTATTCCTCAGTTCTATCTGAAACCTCATCAGAGTGGCCTTTATGGTCCATATTTCTATCAGCATTCTGCTCATGACCACTTAACCAATTTCACAGGAGTTCCAAACTTTCCCTAGTCATCTTGTCCTCTAAGCCTTTTTCTAGCCTATTCCTCCAAATTCTTCCAAGTCTCTGCCCATTCCCTACTTCCAAAGCTGCTTCCTCATTTTCAGGTAACATCCTACTTCTCAGTAACAATTTTCTATCTGAGTCCATTTGCTGTTATTCATAAAAGAATACCTGAAACCTGGTAATTCTTAAGAAAATAAATCTATTTCATACAGTTATGGAGGGTGAGAAGTCCAAGTCCAAGGGGCCCCATCTAATGAGAGCCTTCTTGCTGGTGGGGACACTCTAAAGAGTCCCGGGCAGCACAGGGCACCCAGTGATGTGAGGGTTGAGCATGCTAAAGTGCTCGCTCAGGTCTCACTATTCTTATGAAGTCATCACTTCCCCTCCTGTGATAACCTATTCATCTAATAACCCATTAATCATTAATCCATGAATGGATCCAATCACCTCTTAAAGGCTCCTCCTCTCAATACTGCCACATTGAGGATTAAATGTCAGCATGAGTTTTGGAAGGCACAAATTTTCAAAAAAGGGAAATGTGGATAGTGTATATTTTTCCATCCTTTTTAATTTAACCTGTGTAAATTCTAATCAAAAGAAAGCTGGAGAGTATAAAGGCAATTCAGGCAAAGCAGACTTTAGAACAAGGAATAC
>NW_012149374.1:401114-402269 GCF_000956105.1 Propithecus coquereli
ATATGACTAAAATGGTGCTTAGCGGAACAAAACCATGGTCTTAAAAACCACAAATATTATGTGTTGAAATTAGAAGGGAAAAATTGTAGAATTATTAAATAAATCCAGCAGTCATTCTTGGGGGTAAAAGACAAATAAAATGATCTCAGAGACATTATATATAAAAAGCCCATTTCTAGAGGTTATGTATTGTATGATTCCATTTATATAGCATTACACAAAACATGGTATATACATTCAATGGACTATTATTCAGTTATAATAAAGAATAAAATTTTGATAAATGCTACAACATAGATGAACTTTGAAAACATTACGCTAAGTAAAATAAACCAGAAAAATAGGACAAATACTATATGTTTCCACTTATATGAGGACCTAGAATTGGCACAATTATAGAGACAAAGTAGATTAAACGTTGCCCTGGGCTGGGGGAAAGGAGAAATGGGAGTTATTGTGTAATGGGGACAGTTTCTGGTTGGGATGATAAAAAAAGTTTTGAAATCAATAGTGGTGATGGTCGCACAACATTGTGAATGTAATTAACGCTATTGAATTGTAGACTTAAAAATAGTTAAAATGGCAAATTTTATAAGATATATGTATCTCTCCACAATTAAAAAAATAAAGTGATACACCAAAAACCACTGAATTGCACCCTTTCAATAGATTAATTGTATGGTATGTGAATTATATCTCAAGAAAGCTGTCAAAAACTAAAAATGGAAACTTATATAGATGGGAACAGTTTACTGATTTCCAGGGTATGGTGATGGGGAGGGTGATTATAAAAGGAATAGCACAAGGGAGCACCTTTGTGGTGATGGAACAGTTCTGTATCTTGATTGTAATGGTAGTTACGTGGAATAAAATTGCCCAGAGCTACACACACAACACACACACACACACACACACACAATATATATAAAACTCATAAAATCTGAATAGCCTCTAATCTAGTTAACAACATTGAAACAATGTCAGTTTCCTAGTTTTGATACTTTCCTACAGTTATAAAAAATGTTGACATTGGGGAAAGCTGGGTGAAGAATACACAGGAAATTGGTAATTGGATCTGGGGTATAACTGACTGATTCACATCTCATGCTTCTCAATCGTTCTTCACACAATAGCCAGAGTGACCTTTTTAAAATG
>NW_012149374.1:402977-423979 GCF_000956105.1 Propithecus coquereli
AATGAAATGAACCTGCTGGATTAATTCCTAATCATTTCAGCATCTACACTGCTGGTACTTCCAATACAGTGGCTCTCAGTCCCTTGACCTTTTCTGCTCCAATGACTGTATCTTCCTCCCTCCCTCAGTCACTGTCTCTCATAGTCATATCCTAGGCCTCATAGACCAATAATTGCATATGTTCTATATCCTCAGTTTCAAGCACTACCTCCTATCTTTCCTGTTCACTGCTTTGAGTACCCCAACTCCAAAGGTCCTTAGAGCCTTAATCCTATCATCTTTTCACTTTTCCTCTCACCCTCCTTTCATCTTTGCTGTTTTCCTTACACAACTTAGACACTATGCTCCCATTATATTAATGATTATTCTCCTTGTGGATACACTCAACTCGGTTGCTGCTGTCTGCACTCACCCTCTTCACCTGATTCATTTCAATTCGCTACTCATACCAGCACCCACGCAGCGGAATGTATTTGGAAGAAAATCCTTATCCTCCCTTTACGTTCACGATCATCATCCTCGAAGGACTCACCCGGCAATCCTGCCCATTTTCCTAGCCCGTTCAATCACCAAATCACCTAGTGACTATTTCATACATTCCTTGCAGTCAGCGATACATCTTTCTCTTCTTCCTTACTTTCAACTGATGATCTTGCTTTCACTGTCAGTAAGGAAACAGAAACAAGTAGCAAAGGACTTCTACATGCTCCTGTGAGTACGACGTCCAACCCCCCTGCATTGGGCCCAACGGGGTCAACCTCCAATCCGGTGCCAAAAGTAAAAGGGTTAAGCAACAACTAAAAACTGCCCCTCCAAACGGAAAACGAAGTCCAATCCCCCCCGCCCAACCAAAGAAAATGGGCCAACAAATGGTTCCCAAAATTTCCGCAACCCAAAAATTTCAACCCCAAGGTCAATCCAAACAAGAAAAAAAACTCTCCCCAAAATAAAAAAAAAATATTATATTGATCTCTTATCCCCTTTCACCAAACACTTCATTTATCTGATCCTCTGTATAACAAAAAATTTTATAATAAAAGCGTTGTTCATATGGGCGATCTTCAATTCTCCTCCTGCCCATACTGTTCAGAACTACTCCGATTATGTTTTAACCCCCACGTTTCATTGGAAAAAAATCTTATCAAGGTCATGAGTGATCTCCATATTGTGAGATTTAACAATCACTCTTCGTTTTACACAATCTGTCACAGCATCTGACTCGAGAATTACATCCTCCACTTTGATTGATTTTTTAGAAGTTCACTTCTTGGGCAGCACAGTTTTTCTTCTTCATTTGTCCTCCAACCCTCCTCATGTAGGGCTGTCTCATGTCCCATCCTTGGTACTCTTATCTATCTAAACTCCCAACCTCAGTAACCTGTTCTGGTTCCAAAGCTTTTCATAAGATTGAATCCTATGAAATCGTTGTGATTTGCAGTCAAAAAATCATTAAGTGTTGCCAATTGTGTATTGTTTAACCTATATTCCATCTACATGGTGCCAACTCCTAGCTCAGAAGTATCTTCTGAATCCCAGCCTGTATAGTCAAATGCTCACTCTGCATCTCCCTTGGCTATCTGATAGATATCTCCACTTCAGCTGCCATAACTAAACTCCTGCTCATTTCCACCGAGCCACTCCTTCAGCCTAGCCCAGATAAATTGCTGGCATTTCTGTCGTTCCAGTTGCCCAAACCAAAAATCTTTGTGTCATCCCTGACTGTTCTTTTTCTCTTGCACCCCATATCTAGGCTGCCAAAAAATCCTATTGGTTCTACCTTGAAACTATATCCAAGCTCCAGCCAGGTTCTCTCCTCCTCCCTGCTCCCAGCCTTACCTTCCACAGTCTATTTGGAACACAGCAGCCAGAGTCATCTTTTTAGAACATGAGTCAGATTATTTCACTTTCGTTCTCCAACAGACGGATGGCTCGTCATGTCACTCGGAGTAAAAGATTCATCGCATTGATCTTTAGGACCTTCCTGACTTTGCTTCCTCTGACTTCATCTGCTCATACTGCCCCCCCTTTCTTTTTGGGCTTCAGCCTTGATGTTCCTTCTGCCTGGAGGAACATCCCAGTCAATCAGGTGGTGAACTCCAGCACCTATATTAAATCCTTTCTCAAATAACACCTTATCCGTTAGGCCTAGATGAGTAACCAACCCTTCCCTCCCAACCCTATCAAAGCACTCCCAACCTCTGCAATCCTGCTGAATGTTCCATTATTCCATAGTGCTAATCACCTCCTGGTACACTATATAATTTATGTCTTTCTTTATATTTATGGCTCATTTTTATCTACCCCTACACAAATGTAAGCTCCAAGATTTTCTTCTTTGTTTATTGATTATATTCTAAGTACTTGAGATAGTGTCTGGTATGTAGTAGGTAATATTGGGTTAATATTATAAATGTATTTATTCTTTTATTTTAAAATATTAGAAAACAATTATTGCTGTTTGTTCAATTAATGATACCCAGGATATTTTTATCTTAAACTATAGACAATCCTCACTTTATTCCACCACTTTCCATTCATGCTTTCTTGCTTTTTTCTTTGGACTCCAAAATGGCTGTCCAAAATCTGACCCACCAAGGGTGTTGACATCCAAGTTTAAACTGAAATATCACCCTATTTACAGCCTTTAAAACCTCTATGACGATTTACAATATAAAGTTTCTTTACTAACCACAGATTCCCTAAACTCAGTTTTACCAGAGATGAAATTTCTTTAACTGATTTTTTTTCCCATCTCCTTAAACTTTTTAGCTGACACGCTAAATTGATGCAAGTCACGTGATGCACTGGTATATGAATCTGCCATCCATCTTGATACATCCCGATTCAGTGTGTCAGCTGAATTCATTTTCAAAAGCCCTGCAGCTCCACAGAAATGCAGCTTTTTAAAATTCACATAAAAATAATAAAAGATTGCAGGTTGGATGTTAACTTTCTAAAACACCACAAGTGATGAAAGGGACTCCCCAACCTGAAGTGCTCCATCCCCATCCGTCGGAATAGCACACATCATTCTGCAGTGATATTCAGAATCTGACTTATCCGTCCTGGGTCTCTTCCAGGTTTGGTTTCTACAGCAACCAAAAAAATATTTATTGTAAAGTGATCTCATATCGTCAGCAATGACACACAGAGACCTCGAGGCTGGCATAGAATGTGACATTCGAGTATAACAGGAAACTGTTGTTCTCTTCTACTTTGAGTGACAATATTCTCTCTAGACCCCTGGAATGAGAGCTTTGTAACTGACAGATGTACTTTTCTATGTGTAATAGAAATAAATTGTAAAGTCAGATATTGCACCTTACATGTTTATCTACTGGCTCTGGATTTAGGTATAAAAGGTCAGTGTCTCCTTCCAAAAAACAAAATATATATGTATACTTGGAAGAATTGTTTTCATGATGGGATGGTGAATTGTATGTGTCAACTTGGCTAGGCCGTGGTACTCAGATATTTGGTAAAGCACTAGATGTTGCAGGGAAGATATTTTTTAGATGAGATTAACATTTAAATCAGCAGATTTTGAGTACACAGATTACTCTCCATGATATGAGTGGGCCTCATCCAGTTAGTTGAAGACATTAAAAAAGAAAGACTGAAGTCCCCAAGAAAGACAGAATTCTGCTTACAGTCTGCCTTTGTACTCGAACTGTAGCATCAATTCTTCCCTGGGCCTCCAACCTGCTAGCTTACCTTGCAGATTTGGGATTGACTAGCCTTCCAGTTTCTACAATCATGTGCGCCAATCCTAAAGTCAGTCAATCAATCAATTTCTCTTACTCTCTCTGTCTCTCTCCCCACCCCACCCACTGCCACCCCGAGATATATATCCTATCGATTCTATTTCTTTGGAGAACCCTGACTAATGTACATGGTATTTAATACCACTGAGAAAAAAAGTTTCAAATTAATACGAAGGAAAGTTACATTTTATTATTATTTTCGATTCTCTTCTTTTCTTAGAATGAAATAAATTAGGTATCATTGAACCAAAAAGCTTATTTATTTGGTTAGTTTTAATAATCACTGCTTCTAAGAAGGAAAATAGCTCCTAATTTTGAACCTACAAAAGAACAGAATATAACACTTCCCACCTAATTATATTTCATAGATTTAAAAATTCGTCTTTGCTAACGTAGATTATTAAGTATCCTTTTCAGAATAGTTAGAGAGAGCACAACCCTTGGTTGACATTTGAAAATTGTTTTCTTAATCAAAATATTTGAAATGTTAGGCTTAAGGTTTATTCTCAAAAGGGATTTGTTTCGTTATTCAAAATAACGAAAGTAGGAAAAAACAAAGTCTTACTTCAGAGCATGTTTAATCTGCCTGGTCCTTAGGGGTGGGGGAGAAAGGCATTACTTATTTGGTGAATTATAGTGTCTTTTATCATGGGGAATAAAATTTTGTCATACCCTGCTTTGCTCTTAGCAAAACTATAAGAAAAATAAGTTCAAAATGCTTTAAATTTCTTTTTAAACCATAGTTGGATGGAAATCTACAAACTGTCAGTACAGCATGGTGGTTATGAGTGTATCTGAGTTGAAATACTAATTCTACCACCTAATAGTTGCAAAAATGTCTGGTGGGTTTTAATCTCTCTGGGCCTCTGTTTCTCATTCATGCAGAGGGAAAATAATTGTACCTTTTCTCATGCTATTGTGCTGCTTAAATGAGTCTAATGCTTCTAAAATCCTTAGAATGTGAACACTTAATTCATTTGGTGTGCATCTATTATTAGAGAGGTTCTAGTTTGTCTTTCTGATTGTGTCTGTACATAAAACGGGTTAAGTCAAACATTAAGAGGTACATCTTCCTATTTTATTATAAAGAGGAACAAGTTCCTAATGATTTGGTTTCAAAAGTTGTGTTAGTTCCCTATATTTGCAGATTTGGGCCCATTGATCAGACTGAAGCTGGTTTTCAGCCAAGAGCACATTCCTGAAATATGGTCTGTGCACATCCGTGTAACAGAGTTATCTGTGTTACTACTACCTTATTTGTGAGAGCTCAGATTTCTGATGATGATGGTGAATGATCAGGTCTGCTAGAAATTCTCCACTTTAGTTCCCTTTTCTGCCATTTTAGCAGCAACTTGTAGGCAAGTAACTTATCTTTTCTTCAAATTCACTTTGTAGAACTTTATCACAGAACACTTGGCTACTGTTCTTTGTTCTTCCACCTTCCATTCCTTCTCCCGTGCCACATTCTTCATGGGTTCCATTCCTTCCTTGCTTTTAGATTACATCTCTTTTTCTGTCCACACTTCTATGTAATTTCCTTTTGTAGAAGAATGGGCATTGGATGCTTTACTCTCATTTTACTGTGGTTTCTCTTTAATTTTCCATTTTCTTGTACTGTTTTCTTGTTATTCCTTTTGCCTGATCAGAGAAGGTAAAACTAAAATCCACAGTCAGGTGCTGTAATGAAAACATTACAAAACATAAAACATCCATTAAACAATTTCCTTCTAAATAAATTAATTGAATGTCAGTTTTTCAGCCTATATTTTCTCTATGGTCTCTTCAACGCATAAAATTAAAGAATGCACAAAATTTGTATCCTCCCCCAACTATAAGGGAGAAATAAATCTTTACCTTCCCCCCCTCCACTGTTTCATTTTTATGTAAGGTAGTTGCCATATGGACATGTTAAAAATCACATCTAAAATTATATGCATGCAGATGTTCCAAAAATACTGGTTTTAGAGAAAAATATTTTTTTCTGAAAATCTGGAACATCAGACATGTTCCGTCTTTATTTAATGGAACAGTCTAAACCTTGCTAAAATTATAACTTTCGTGATTGATTACATCATTGATCAAACCAAAGCTATTCTGGCATTAACATCTGTTAATCAACCAGATGTTCTCTGTGGTCTCACTGACTGGAGAAGACTCTTTCCCTGCTGGTTACGGACTAATGGAGAAGTGTTTTGGTTTTGGTTTTGGTTGTTGTTGTTTTTTGCAAGTGACTCTTCTCAGTACTGAAGGAAGGGGGGCAATATAGATGCTAAAAAAGCAAAAAAAAATGTATGACGACTCTTTTTTAGACTTGGAACTCTGCTCCACTGGAGTTGAACACGCACAATCTGTGTCCTTCTTTGGGTTAATAAGTCTGAGTCACTTTGTGACATCAATTCCAGTCTTATTTTAAGGGAGCATATTTTGACTTTCTTTCAGTGACACATCTGCAATCCACAGGAAAAAAAAATACACTACTTATAAATCACAGCTCTTTACCTATTTTATAACTCAATTTCTTACTAACCCTTGGCTCCTCCAAGTAAAATGACAATATGTATATTTACCTACTAGCAGTAATGCCAAACTCTTGGTGAGTGATTCACAATTAAAATCTCTTTAGTTACATCCAGGCACAATTTTTTTTGTAATTCTCCAACAAACTTAGCCTTATGGACTCGATATAAAAGAGAGAAAAGGTGGGGGGGGAGAAGGAAGGGAGGAAGGAAGGAAGGAGGGAAGGAGAGAAAGATCACAATCTTTGATTTCTCTCTATCCCTAAGGATGTCTCAAATTAATGTGGGCCCAAAATTACCCCTAGGAAGTACGAAATCAGAATAAAATTTTAATTTTTGCAATCTTCCCTCATACCTCATTCCATCCCTAATATTTATATATGTTCTGCTTTAAATAAAGCTAAAAGAGCATTAGACATTATAAATAGAAGTTACAAAACATTTTAGCCTTAGAGATCCAAAGGGAAAGGATAATGGCCAGCGTCGAGGTTGGCCTTGGGGTCATGTTGCACATTGCAGGGCCTGGACTTGTGTTAGCAGCAGTCAGCAGAGCAGCCCCTACTCACCCAGCTCCCTCCCTTCCTTGCTCACCACCTGCATCTGCATCCCCGCTAGGTAAACAGCCAAGACAAGAGACAAGCAGGGCTGCTCCTGCCTCCCTGAAGACAGTGCTGTTACCACCACACTGGGGCTGCACTATGTGCTTTAGAACAGTGTTGTTTCTATCCCTACATCATCTCATCCCCATCCTCCCAACAAACCTGTAAGGTAAGCATTATATTACTAACACTGATTTCATAGCCAAGGTCATTAAGGCTCAGCGTTGTCAAGTGACCACCTAGGGAACACAGGTTGCGTGGTGGACTGTAATTCTAACCCAGGTCTTCAGATCTCACGTTAGAAGAGCTTTTTTCCCTATTCTCCAGAGTGAAGGAGGTGGTTCACAGGGAAAGGTCAGAAAGCATCAGGGCTGAACACACTGACATTTCTTCCTCGTCCGTATCACACACTCTCTCAGAATAACATACACAGACTCACAAACATCCATTACGCTTGCAAATCCAAGATACTGGAGTCATAATTTGGGGGGAGGGGCAGGAGGGTGGATGTCTCCAGAGACAGTAGCCTGGCCACGTGCCAGTTGTTTGTCTCTCGTCTCCATGGAGAATGAAGGAACAGTGATGAATTTGTGCTCACAAACAACCGCTGAAAAAACAAAGAGCCAAAACAATTTGTATTTGTGAGTGATCTCTGCCAGGTGGGACAATCACTGACCTTTTCTAAAGCCACTTGCAGTGTTGAGCTGTATGCATTTGTGTTTCACCTTAGGGGATCACAAGGAGAATTAATAACAGATTTTTTGATGGCAGGAGGGCTGGAAGGACTTTGATTTCGCAGCAGGGATCTGGCAGGCTGTTACCAAGATTCTGAGCTTCTCATGTCTTGTGCAAATGACACACTATTTCGAGGTCAGGAAAAGACGGACCTTCAGGTGGGGTCCCCAGGGAAAATCCGTTCTTTTCCCAGCTAAGTTAGTGTCCAGCTGCAGCCAAACCCAACTGGGCACATCTCCCTTTTTTCCTTTTCATAAGTTGACTCTAGACTTAGATAGTCATAAGGGAGAAAGGTACCCCATGAGGTCACCTGTTTCAATCCTTCCAAGCAAGATTAATAATTTTTTGGCCTTTTTTAAAAATATGCTAATATGTGGTCACTGGTTGGCTGTGTAGCCTTGTGATGATAAAGTGTCTTGGCTTGGGATAGAAGAGTTTCTGTTCAAATACAAGCTCTACCACTTATTAACCACACTTTTTTCATCTGTTTAATGGGGACAACAATAAATAGCTTTTAAGGTGATTATGAAGATTACAAGAGCAATATATGTTAACCACCTAACGCATTGCCTAGCACATGACAAGTATTTAATAGCTAACAACTCTACAGATAGCATAGGAATGTATGTATGACGCAAAGAAAATTAAGGAATAAATCTCACATACTAAAAAAATAAAGGAAGGAAAAATCTACTAAAAAAAGAATGTCACAACTCAAGTCTAATTCTTTTTTTAAAGTCCTTCTGAAAAACTGTAATCATGTTACAAATACTAAATATAGCCCCAATATTATATTCCTAGTCCTACTTACATCTCTTCAATCTGCTAAGTCACCATCCCTGGCCTGATGTTAGCTCTTCTAATTGAACTCGTTAATGCCACTGGCTGGAAGGAATAAGGTAGAAGCCAATCAGAATATGGAGAGCAAAGCTTCCTTCACACTGTCCTTTACAATGTAAAGAACTTGAATGTTTTGTATCCTCCATGGGAAATTCGGAGCAATGTCAGGTTGATTTCCCAAAGGGCGGGACTCAATGTTACAATCTTCACACATATGGAATACAGACTTGTGTACTCGAAGAAGAGAAGAATGCATTCCTTGTTTGAAGTCAATTAAAGTTGTAGTGAAACAGCACATAAAACACTATTTGCAGCCAACTAATTCTTCTACAACAAGGATGTCGATTTATCTCGCTTCTGGTGCATATATTTTTCAGGAGTATTTTTCTCCTTGGATAAAGAGAGAAAACAGTTCGGCTGCTCAAATAAACGAGAGTGACTTTTTTGTGTGTGTGAAAACTTAGCAGGGATACTTAAACTTGAAAGCTGCAAGTGTTTACTGCTGGTCTTTTACGGGGCGCTCACTTCAGGCTACAGATAGGAAACAGAACTTTTTTCCTCTGTTTTATTTTCCCTCTGTATTTTAATAAGTCTTTGGCTATTAAATACTCCCTGCATCGAGAACAGAGTCTGGATGGCAATAAGTCCTCATGAATGTTTCTTGAATAAATATATAAACTTCCATTTTTGTTTTCTAAATTATTTATGCCCAGATATGTTCTCTTGTATAATGAGTAAGAATCAAGCAACAATTGAATGATCTAAGCTGACTTATAATGTGTCTATATGTAATATATGTATCACATATATATAACATGTATGTATATATGCATGACACATATGTGAGATATATATGTAAGGATAAAGTCATTGCTCTAAGGGTAAAGTTGAAATCCTCCAGTATGGCCTTCAAGGTTCTTTGACAATTGTCTTCTCTATACATTTGCTGCTTCCAAATCATTAGCATTTTACTCAACATATTTATTCACTTTGCTTCTTCCATTGCTTTATTTATTCTATTTACAAGTATATAATTATGAAGAATTATGTTTTTTTTTTCTGCTGTCAAAACTCTACGTATTCTTCAAGCCCGAAAGTCATATATTCCTTTATGGTACTTCCCCTAATTCTAAGTTCAGAATTGATTCTTATACTCATTGGGTACCTAAGTCTTAGGTCACATTGTGAACCTTAGCTCTGAATATCCTTGTCTTCCCATTGTTTTGAAAGATCCCTGAAGCCAAGAGTCAACGTCTTTTTCCAATGTTTATTTCTGAGCTCTTTAGCCTAGACTTTGTACTTAAAGGAAGTACCCAATAAATATTTGGCAAATGATCCAGGAAATGAATGAATGTACAGAAGCAGTGTCAAGCGTGTTTCATATGAGAAGCATGTTGCTAGGCGCCAGTGTTTAGAAAAATGGCTCATCACCACCCGAAGGATGGACATCTTTGAAACTTGGACTTGGAGGGGGGGGGCAAGGGCAACATATATAACCTAAACATCTGTACCCCCATAATATGCTGGAAAAAAAAAAACCCAAATGGAAAAAAAAAATGGCTCATCGTACAGTCTCTGCCTTCAAAACAAAGCCTAATGGTTTCTCTCTGTGTATTCCAACTCATCAAAGGTTTGTTGTTTCCTTTACAGTTGCTCATTTATCTCAACTCTTTGAAGAGGTTGGAGTTCAAAGCTGTCTTTTACCTTTTCTTCATATTTTATAACATTTTAGGCTCTCTCGAATTCATATGCATAAAACCACTTACCCTAGAAAAAGCATAAAAGATCAAAGTAAGATACCTCTGCAGAGTACGCTTAAGAATTAGGGAAGAGTAGCAATATTACCAATATAATCAGTTCAATTATATCTACCTTTCAAAGCAAAAAAATCTTTCTTTGCTTTTCCAAACCATCAATGTCCACTTCTTCTTATAAATTCATAGAACATGGTATTCTACTCATTTGCTAATCACTGCCTTACATAATGTGCTGTCTTACTGCCTACTACTATTACTTATTCTTCTGTTATTTAATTTCACTATGCATATAGCTTATCTCTCTGCCACATTTTAAACTCTTTAAGCATAAAATCTCCTTTAGAAAAAATTTGCAGCCTTTTCTATATATTATTACTCAAACAATAACTCAATTTTTTTGCTTTGTCTTAAACTTTAGAAAATACAATGAAATATTCATGCTTGTTTGTTTTATTTGGAAGAGGAGAGTCCTTTCTTTTGCTCAGTTTAGTTAATTTCACTCTAGGTTACATGCTTGGCCTTTGCCATCCTGTACTTTTGCAACAGTAATCAAGGCACTTAATGCCGCAAAGCCTCATGTGATGTATTTTCATTGAGCAAGAACAGTTTGGTTGGATGATGTTAAAGGGAATCATTTTGTGATTCATTATTTTGCTCAGGACCTGAATGATGGTTCTAGAATTGGTTTTGAGAAGCAACAGGAGGAAGAAGAAAAGATTCACTCTGCGTTAATAATGATGGCGTTTAAATGCCAAGTCTGATTTCAAGTCACAACTTGTACCACTCTGTGCCCTGATGTATCCGCTACTGTTTTACCCTTCTCATTGCTTCAGTTCCTATATTTACTATAAGGAAGAAACCTTCGCTTCCTTCATGTCTCTCTACTTGCCTCAGATTTTTAGCTTCGTATATGATTTCAGTGAGAAAGAACTGAAAGCAAATGAGGGGTTCCTGTGGGATCCTTGAGACTATTTAGCTATGAATAAATAAATGATTATGAGAGTCATGTTTAAATAATATCATTAAACCAGCCCGAATTTGGGGAGTGAAAGCACGTAAACAAAAAGCAAAACTAGCCTACTCCTCACCACCAACTCTGACTGCATCCAACTTGGAACACCAAAATGACCCATCCACATTCCTTCCCACTCAGTTTGAATTTGGGGAGAAAAAGGAGGACGTGGTCAGTCGGAAGCAGCAGGTAGAATTAAAGCTACCCCTAAGAAAATTAGAACACCCGTGGTGCTAAGTATCTCTTTCTCTTCACCACAAAAAGATTGCATATGATTCTAATTACGTTTGGAATTAAAGTTAAGGAAACACTGTTATTCCATGTTTTTTTTTTTTTCCTGAATTTTCTGCAAAGCATCTCCATTTCAACATCAACAATGCCATAATGCCTTGCCCAGTATCCACTAAAGAAACCATCTATCCACCTGGCATCACCCTGCCTAAGACGTGGTGGGCGGACAGTTTTATATTTTGGAATGTCAGCGTGCAACCTGCTCGGCAAAGACCTCTGAAATCCTGAAGCCAGAAAGTCTGCTTGCAGAATAGAACTCCCCAATCGAAGGCTCAAAGCTCATTCCCTTTAAGGAGGTCCGAACTTCCTTCCCCACAACCACCTACCTGACAGGTGGAAAAATGAGAAGGGTACTCATGATAGGGCTTCAAAGGGATGGAAATCTTTGTTATTATTTCTTGGTAACACGACGCTGGGAATCCTCAGACAGCATTTCTGTTCATTTAACCTGCAAAATCCTCTCCCTGTCGTTTGGTGTCTAACCGAGTTAATTCCCAGAGCCTGCACGAAACTAACACGATGACAACTTCTCCCTCAGCTCGGCTTGGGGAACATGCAGTGTCAAGTTCAAAGTGACGATCGCATGTCCTAATGCCTAGTGAGGAACAATATACCAAACTTCTGAAATCTGCCTTGAAGCCCATTTGCGTTGGTCCGGCCCCTGCCTCTTGCTACCGATAGGTGGCGCTGCTGCAAAGCAGATCGATGCACGCGCAGCGCCTGCAGGGCTGTGTTCGACAGCCAGCCTGGGGACACAGGTGCACAACTGGACACCTATCACAGGGCCCAGCCCCAGTTCTGCCTCCAGAAACATTTATTCACTAAGCAGGAGATTTTTCCACAAATTAAAATAGCGTATTTGCACAGGAACTAAATGTTGATCTAAATTTAAATAAATTTAGGCTTTTGTTTGATCATTTTGGGATTCTTTTCCTTAAATGAGCTTGACTGCAGTTACCTTTATTAAAATATTTTTTAAATATCCGTTACATTAGGGTTTCTTCAGCAAGTCTTACCGTTAAAACATGGCTGTTGTCTGTTTTAATATATGAGAAACCAAGGCTTTATTTTTTTTTTTTCCTCTTACCTGGCATTGTGTTTCTTGACTTTAAGAACAACACTATCTAATGGTACCACAGGCCATGAGCAAGAACAGGAGCTCTGACTTCAGTAATCCGTCCAACAGAGAGGAAAATAAATCAAAACTAAATCAAAGTGTGTATGCGTGTATATATACACACATACACACATAAACATATACATACATATATGTAGATATATGTATGTACTTATCTTCTGGACAAAATCCACCTGTATGCTATTCATGTGTTATTTTGTAATTTGGTAGGGGAAATGTAGTCATTTTATTGAAATTATGTGCATAAAGTGAGGTTAAAACAGCAACAAGTTGAAAATCACTCCTATTCATCTGAATTGAGTTGTTGATCAGCTAAAAAGAAGCTATGTGAAAGGAAATGCTAAATAAAGCCAATCGTCCTGCCCTAAGTATGGTTGTATATTTCTCTTCCACAAGAGAAGAATTATTAGCCAGTAGCAATATTGGAGCTAATTAATTCCTGGAATTAAGATTCCCCAGGGGAACTAATATGGGCCTGTACAAACTTCCAAACTCACAAGACATCTCTGAATTTTTTCCTTCATGGAAAAATGACTCAAAGCCTTCCAAAATTGGTCCTGAATATTTTTTTCGTAGTTCTGATGACAGCAATTTCCAATGACACCCAACATAACTTTCCCCAAAATCATTCCCTTCTCCCAAGAAGCTACTAAACTGGACTATCTCCAGAAGCTGGCTGTGTACTTTCTACATGATTAAATGGGATCAGGAAAATGTTAGTTTTACAAGCTTGGAAGAATCAGAAAGAACAATAATAACCACAGTGTATAGCAGATATCAATAGCAATATTGTATATTAAAGTTATTGGACCTCAGTTGGTCTCAACTCTAGTTTCGTCACCAGTGCAATTTGTTTACTCCTGCTAAGCTCAGCCTTCCTAAGGAGCATCTCCACGTAAGCAGGTTGAGCACATTCAGCTCAGGGTTTACTGCATCTGAAACCTAACCTGGGCATCATCATAGGTTTCTGGGCAATCTTAAGGTATCCCATTAACCAAAGTTCCATGATAATATTTTAAAATATCTAGTGTTAGTAAGTCTGCCTTTTCCTGTGTTAGGTAAATAATACATTTCCACATCAGAAAAACGTGATAGTATCAGGGAAACTGTTCCAAACTCATGACCTCCATCCCAATTGAAAATTATTGAACCATAAATTCAATATTATAAAAATCGATTGCTAAACCTCCTACAGCTAAACTTTAAGTTCCATCCTGTCTCATGCATGCTACTGTATGTCTTTCCAAATAATGTCTCTTAAATTAATTCATAATTTTCTTTTTTAAAAAAATTAAGTTGTCTTCCATTTCTGAAGACAGAGAATAGTTGAAATCCCACCAAATTATTTTTTCTTAATGGTACATACATTTTTTAAAGTCAATGCAGGGTCTACCTTAGAGAGGTGTCAAGAAATTCGCTCTGTTTCTTATCTCTCTCTTTTGTCCTCTCCTCCTCTGCTTCCCTCCTCTTCATTCTCCACATTAAATTTTAAAAAAAGGAAAAAAATAAAGAAATGGATGCTTGAGCCCAGTCCAAGAGATTCTTGTTCACTTGCTGTGCAGGCAAGAGATTTTAGAACCAGATATCCAGTGAAAGAGTACAGTTTATTGAATTTTTTTTTTTAACAACACATTTCCAAATCATCATTTCAGAAAACCCATGACACATTCATTGATCTCATGAATTTTTATTAAGTTCTTAGTCAGTGGGGCAAATTAAATTTTAAGGTAGTGGTTATCAAAGCTATAATTCTTCAAAGTGCTTCATCTCAATCATAGAAGAATATTCTTAATAGTACTCAGCACTCCCTAAAATGATCTAATTATTTGTATCATGTTTATTTTCTCTTTTCCTCCAATTGAATGGAATCTTTATTTAAAAAAAATACTAGAATAGTGCTTGGTACATAGTAGGGACTGAAAAGTAATTATGATGAATAAATAAATTAAACAAACAATATCCCACACATTCTGGTATCACAGGTATATATCATATAAAAAGTTAATTAACCCTCATTCATTGTTGGTGAGACTGAATAGTGATACAGCCACTCTCGAAACCAGTTTTCCAGTTTTTTGTGAAGTTAAAAGTACACTCACCATAGGACCCAGCATAGTGGGACCCAGAAATCCCACTTTTAAACATTTACCCAAGTGAAGTGAAAACTTATGTTCACAAAAATATCTGTACACAAATGTTTATAGCAGCTTTATTCATAATCACCACATGCTGGAAAAAACCAAGATGTTCTTCAACAGGTAAACGAATGAGCAACCTGTGGTACATCCCTACAATGGAATATCACTCAGCAGTAAAAAGAAATAAGCTATTGATGAAACTTAAACTCATTTTGCTAAATAAAAGAAACCAGACCCAAAAGATTACATATGGTATACTCTATTTAAGGAACAGTTTTGAGGAGGCAAAACATTGGGAGTGGAAAACAAATAAGCATTTGTTTGACAGATTTAAGGAGGGGGAAAAGTTGACTACAAGGAGGCTATAAAGGAATTTTTAAGGTGATAGACAGTTCCATATGGTTCCATGGAGGTATATACGTAACTGTAGGCATTTGTC
The DNA here is from genome assembly GCF_000956105.1 of Propithecus coquereli. Classification (NCBI taxonomy): domain Eukaryota; kingdom Metazoa; phylum Chordata; class Mammalia; order Primates; family Indriidae; genus Propithecus; species Propithecus coquereli. Next base: position 418,207 of record NW_012149374.1, read on the forward strand.
AAAACCCGTAGAACTATATGCACAAACAGTGAACTTTACTACATGCTAATTAAAACAAATACACAAAAAAGTTGGGGTAATGCCAGATGGAATGCAGATTCTGACACACGAATTTAACTGTATCACAAATATGTAAGAAAACCGCGCTGATGAGAGTGGGGCAGGAAATGAGTTGACCTAAGTACCTTTGGTAAATAGTGTATTGACTATAAAATACAGGACTAAAGACCAAAAAAAAAAAAAAAAAAAAACTCTACATAAACCCTATATTGTCAGGGGCACAGCTTAGCAGTTCTGGAAGTACTTTACATGTATTTAGAGTTTAGTAACTAAGAAAATGAATTGTAAGTCATGGGAGCCAAGTTTCTCACTGTCAGAGAAAGGAGCTTCAAATAATCAAATGGAAGGTGGATTACAGCAGGAGATGTACTATGAACTCACATTCATTTAGATAGATAGACAGATGTGTGTATACATGGGGTAGTGTTCATATAAATGTACTTCCTAGGTCTGTACACTCAGCCTAAACACAGTGGGAGTCTAGCAGCAACAAGCACAATTCGCACACAGAACTTTGGAATTCTCAATGCCATTCTCCAGTAATAGGAACCAGGGATCCTTGTAGAAATAGCTGACTTTAGAGTAGGGTCCAGGAATATACAAGATGATTCTAGAATATCTTTAAGTGCCAGAAATTAAAGAAATCCTAACAACAAAAAAAAGAAGTGTGTATATCAAAACAGACAGAAGAGCTCCCAATAGACAACACTGGAATAAAATAAATAAAATATTGGATTATAACACAAATAATAAAATAAAGGTCTGTGACGCATTGCTATAAATAAATGATTGAATAAATAAATAAATGGGAAAATGTTACCTAACCAAAGCATCTTTATTTAGAATTAATAAGATAAGCTTAGAGGAAATGAAGGAAATTTAAAAAAACACCATGAGAGCCCACAGTAATAATTTATTTCTTGCAAAATCTACTGACAGATGCTAGAATTAATGAGCACACCATTGACAGACTGAATGTTTGAATAGCCTCAAAGTAGTCTCTTCCATAACAGGTACTAATTGCCGTCACGATTTTTAATAAGTGTTCACAAATTCTTTGGTACTCCTTCCTGCAGACGGTGCACTTTAATTCCCCTCCCCTGAAATGTGGGCTGGATTTAGGAACTCACTTCTAATGAACAGAATATAAAAAGGGAAATGTAAATAATTTAGTGGCGAAACCTAGCAGACACTAGCTTAATGAAGTGTTTGAGGTCAACATCACCAGTAATAACTCGCAAAGGTACCATGTCCTGTCTGCTATGATGTGATGACCAGGACATTTCATCTCTCCAGTGTTTTTTCCCCCAGATCTCTAAGCTCCACCTAATCATGAGAAAAATCTAAGACGAAGAGACGCTGAGGAACATTCTGCAGAAAATCTGTCCAGTACTCTTAAACATGTCAAGGCCACACATATTCACACACAAAAAAATAAAACTTGAAAAACTATCAGAGACTGTTGGAGACTAAGGTGGCAAGAAGACTAAATGCAAAGTGGTATCTTGGGTTCCATTCTGGAGCAGAAAAAGATCGTGTTGGAAAAACTAGGGAAAAATACAAACCTGCTGTTTAGCTAATAGTATTGTACCAATGCTAATTTCTTAGTTTGGGTAAATATACGGTGATGATATGCAATGTTAACATTAGGGAAAACTGGGTGAAAGGTACATAGGAACTCTCTGTACTATCTTTACAATGCTTCTGAAAATCTCAAATCATGACCAAATAAAAGAAAAATAAGTTAATAATCAACGCCAAATGGGTGGGGAAGACCAAAACTGTCTGAGGGTACCGCTGTGAGCCTCTTACCAAAAAGGGAGCAGATTGGAAACTGAGTATTGACAGGTGGTTAGGATTTGGAGATTTCAGAAGCAAAAGAAAGGTGCAACAGAAACACCGTCATAGCAGCAGAAGTGCACAAACTGGGTTAAGAGAGCAGTGAGTGCTGGGCTAGGGACTAACGGGAGGCAGGGTTAGTAGGGGTTTTTTATGGTATACGTAATGTATTTCAATGTAGGCGTTTGATTTAATTACTTGCAACATTTATTTTTCTAAATAAAAGTATCTTTATCCTTATTCCGAGATGAAAAGGTGAGTTCCTTACTATGTTGCAGACACTACGTCATCAAATTGTGTAACTGGTAAAGATACAGGATTTGGTTTGGTTTGGGGCATTTTTTTCAGCTATCGATGAAACCATTACTGGCCAAAATGGTTAATAAAACATGTATTTAAGCCAGTGTCTTAGCAGGTGGTTAGGTAAAGAAGTGAAGGTCGTTGGGTCTGATTGAACTCTTATTAATGGGTTAGAACACCAAGGAATGATGTCAGCTTCCCTGCATCAGTATGTTTTTGTTCTTCTTCTTCTTTTTTTTTTTTTTTAATAATTGTCCATCAAAGACCCTGCCAAGCACGCCGGAGTCTCTGTCTTCAGATATTGGCTATTTCTCCTCACAAGGTGTTTCCTACCCAAAGGTCTCTCTTTTCTCTCGTCATCTTTGTGCATGAAGAATTTGAGCCATCTTGCTGGAAATGTTGCTAGTCATTTCCGTGCGGCTTAACGTTCATTTTGGTGAAGGAGTCTGCCTGGAACGACTGTGGCATTGTGCATTTTCACGTCCCCTTTTTATCCCCATCTGGAAAGCTTCCTAGGGCCCTCCAGAGCCCTCTGTGGTGTTCTTTACTGCGCAACATTTTTTCCACTTCAACATTTTATGGGAGAAACACAAAGCTAGTCCCCTGGTGGCTCACATGCGACTTAGTTGAAGTTAGACTATTGATAGGAACCGCAGGTGGAGCATGGAAGAGAATTCCCTTCAGTATCTTTGTTTCACTGACAATCATTAAATGCTCCTGGCAGGGTGTTTCCAAGTATCAATCCCGCCAATGAAATGCAAACACACGTTAACCCTCCTTGTCACCACCCGTTGTTACACACACACACACACACACACACACACACACACACACACACACACACAATTACACTTCACCTTCATTACTGGAGAGACGGTTGTCTGCTTTGGGAAAGGGAAATTATTTCTTTCCTGCTGGTAATGAAATGTGTAAAAATGTGCCCATGAAACCTTCGTCTCCTAGGAATTCACTGCTGCTCAAGCTAAGTTTTCTCTGGTGACCAATTCCTGGGTAAACAGGGGGGGAGGGTACTTTCTATAGATTGAGGTGGGCTTAAAAGACGTCTTCATCAAGCTCCAGGCTACCATCTGGACGGTGGGTGACAAAGTAACCCTGGAAAGTATTTATTTTGTCCCTTGCTCCCACAGTGTGATCAGACATGGATAATTTTCCTAATTCTATTTTTGTTCTTAAAATTAATTACAGGCTAGTCCAGAGAGCACTGAAGATTAGCTCCTGCCTGACAAGAGTGTCTTATTGGAGAGGTTAGCAGGAAAACATTTCCTAGAATATGGACTTAATTAAACCGAAAATACTAGAATGTTAAGGTTCAAACCTTAGACTCACAGTGTGGTTTGATACAGCAAGGGAAAAAAAAATGCATTTTAATCTATGCAGAAACGAATGGCATATAAGAATGCGAATTTGGTGCCAATGAAAGATCCCAGACAGAGTCCTGGGATGATTGCAAAGCCCAGGTCATTGCAACCAAGAACTCTCCCCGTCTCCTCCACCTGCCTGGTCCCAGGGCGCTGTCCCAGAGGTGTCCACTCTCTCTGCCGAGTAAGCACAAAGCTTCATTCAGACCTTGGCATCCTGTGGAAATTCAAACAGAGGCTTGTTTATGGAAGTGGTTTTCCTCCTGTGGACGTCTCATATTCTGAAGGAAAAAGGACTATGTGTCCTGATTTTTCCTTGCTTTGGTGTGCTGATCAATTTGCCTCTAGGACTTCTCTTAGCTCTGCCCATGCCGCCAAATCCTTTCTCCCTGGTGCACATGCGCGCACGCGCGCACGCGCGCGCGCGCGCGCGCGCACACACACACACACACACACACGCACACACTTGAAATTCACTGGAACTGAGAACCTAAGAAAAAAAAAAAAACCTGAGACACGGGCCTCTTTCTTATGTGCAGTGCCAAACAGGAGCAAAAACCGTCTGCTCCTGTTCATAAATTCTGTTTCATTTCAACAAGAAAGCATGCTCTTTCTCTGCCTCCCTCTTTCTCTTTCTCTCGCACGCACTTACACACCTCCACTCCCAGAAATGTTCTTAACTTTCAGCACGTGATCGATAGAAAACTACATTCCTTAGCAGTGCTGCAGAGCGGGCGTCCTAAATCTCGCAGGCAATGGGAACTCTGGCAAAGAGTTTCCCGGAAGAACTAGCAGGATGATCAGCATGGAGCCTGATCCCAGATGCCAAGAGAGAGACAGGGAGAAAAAGTGAGTGAGCCACGGCCAGTGTGGGTGGGGACACACGCCGTCACCTCACCAGCCTGGACCTGTCACAGGGTGTCCTGACACGGTGGCTTGACGTTAGATAAATAGATCACCAGGACACAAAATTGCCGGGGAGAATAATCGCGCCTGACAGAGAGGGATAGTTTGACATTTCTGGCTTCCCCGCCACCACCCCCCCGACCCAACTTTCTTTTCGGAGAAATCACTCTTTGCCATCAAAAAGTCTCAGAGTTAAAGTCTGATAAGGTTAAGGGATTTTATTCTTTCTGAAGAAAAAGAGACACAATAGTCAAACAAAAATGTTTAACAGGAAAACAATACTGCGGTTTCTTTCACACCTCAGATGAGAAATTCAAAATTCAATTTACAAAGAAAATCTTGCCATTCCTGTGAGTTAGGAGCTGTGCAGATGAAAAATTCCCTTCTTTGACTTCGATTTCTGCTGTAAATCTGAGAAGCAGCTCAGCCGATGCTCTTGAAAGCGCCACCTGTTGAACACATATGATGGCCAAATTGTTTTTGATAAAATGATTTTTTTCCCTTTTTTATGTGTACCCATTTTCTCCTCTTTTATGCCACAGCAAATATAAACAATACTCTGAATTCAAGCAGACTTCGTCACCTTCTAGCTCTTCTTAGACATCATGGCCAGGTCTAACCTGGACACTTTTGTGTACTGCTTAATGAAATAATTTTCTTTACTTAAAACAAAAGGATTATCAAGCTTTGAAATGTGATCGTTCTATGTCAGCTCATTATAGTCACCTTTTAAATAATCACTAATTGTCTTCTTTTAACCTTGAGTTCTTTCTTGGACTGTAGCTAAAGGATTCACCAAAAGAAGAATGGATATTTTCTGGGTGTTTTTTGGGGGAGACTGGTTTTTTTTGTTTGTTTGTTTGTTTTTCGAAATAGGCTCTTGCTCTGTCACCAAGGCTAGAATACAGTGGCATCATCACAGCTCACAGTAACCTCAAACTCCTGAGCTCAAGTGATCCTCCTGCCTCAGCCTCCCGAGTAGCTGGGACTACAGGCATATGCCACCCCATGCCCGACCAATTTTTGTATTTTTTTTGTAGAGATGTGGGGTTGGGGGGCATGTCTCGCTCTTGCTCAGACTGGTCTTGGACTGGCCTCCAGTGACTCTCCCGCCTCCCAGAGCGCTAGGATTCCAGGCATGAGCCACCACACCCGACTGTAATCTGTGTTAAAGGTTTCTTCCAGCATGCACCCCTCATCCTTTCCACTTTGCTTTGTTTACTTGGGTGGCTGTCTCTTCACTAGTGCTCTTGTGTTTAAAGAATGGTGTTTGGCCAAAAGTGAAAAAG
>NW_012149374.1:425749-437258 GCF_000956105.1 Propithecus coquereli
CACTGCCTATTTTTGTAAATAAAGTTTTATTGGAACACAGCCACAGTCATTTGTTTATATATTGTCTATAATTGCTTTCATGCACACACAATGGCGAGTTTGGTAATTGCAACAGAGACCATCTCGCCTGCAAAGCCTAAAATATTTATTTTCTGGCCCTTTACAGGAAATGTTTGCAGACCCCTGATAATATATATATATGACACATAACTACCAGTTTTTGTAGGACTAAGTGTCATTAAGAATCTTTCCTAAATTTATTGCAGCAACAAATTCTGTAGTTAATTCTGTAGGTTGACGGGCAGCTAAATTCATATACTTGGATAAACTCTGTGACTGTATTTCTGTTCAACATGACACAACTGAGAAATTAGTATATACCTCTATATAAATCCTGTAAGTTTATACCTGTTTCCATCTCTGAGAGAAGGTGCAATGATCTTTTAAATAGGGAGACCTAAAATCAATTTCAGAATATTAGCTTTGTCATCTAGACAACCAGTATGTACTGCAAATGGATGTTGCCTTATCAATGTGCCAATAATCTGAATTGCAGATTCTTGTCAGAGCTTAGTCTAGATGATCTCTTCTTCAACTCATGTGAAAAAAAATAAACAAAAAACTCAGATTAGAATCTGCCACAGGTAGTATAAGTCATATGCTAATCATCCATTCTTATAGGCTTTCTCCAATTTATTTTGCATCAAGTTTGTTCACAAAGAGAACAAAAAATCTAGGTTGTGTTTCCTTTGCTTCCCATCAGTTTATCAGGTGACAGGGAACACCTTTAGGGCGTCGCGAATACTAGCCTGGCCCGATAGAATATTGCTCTAGATTGGAGGTTTTGTTCATCCAATGACATTTAGGGTCTACTTCTTTCCCATGCCTCTTTCTCTCATCATCTCAACCTGGTTTTCAAGTTACTGATCCCAGGTGACGGTTTCTTGGCTCTCCCTCCGATGCCTCTTATACAGCTTTTGTCTTCTTCTATATATTTCATTATCTCAGCACTCAACTCTTTTTTTATCTCACCACAGGAACTGAATAAGATTAATTCTCTCTGCTTCTCCAGAAAAGCAGCACACCACCAACTCCCGCCGAGCATAACCCCTCTGCCAGTATCGCACCAGACATAGTAAAATACTTTTGCTGAATTAAAATTTAACATTATGTCCTTAGTTTTACTTAGGATCACTATAAGAAATGTCCTCATGAAGCAAGTTTTTCAATCTTCTTGCAAAGTTGCTTTTGAAGGAATTGTTCATTATTAATCAGCAAGCCTAATGAAAAGAATTTGTGTTAGATTGAGTACGCAAAATTTAGTGCCAGAAATTGTTTGTCTCTTCCAAATGACTGATGCCTATTTTTTTCAGACTATGAAGTGAATATAACCTTTCTTATTTATTTCCTTGTTTTTGCTTTAGCATATGGAAGCGCAAGACTAAATATAACATTTAAGTGCAATTACTGCCGAGGCCAAATTTCTATGAGAATTTTCATTCCGATTTCCTGTGAAATCACAGAACTCTCTTTGGGACCCAAGAGAAATATGAAAACAACCAAATAATGCCTATTTTTTATTGTGAAATTTTTCTGATATTTTTTGTTCTTATGATTTATTGATAAATTGGATGTAGTATTGATATACCATATGCTCTCAATAAATAATCACTATTTTTATAAGTATATGAGTACACCTCTATACATGTTGGAGAAAGAGAACCTATTTGTGAAAATGCATAGAGAAAAAATCAAGTGCTTTGAGATCCATGGGGTTTTGCAGAGATGTACTGAGGTAGTGTATTGGTATTTCAGTTTAATAAAAATGTAAAAGTGAAAAAGTAGTCAGTCTACCTGTTAATAGCGATTGCTGCATAAGGTAGGAAGCTAGATCTTGGGAAATACAGAACATGCAATGAGTAACACTTACTTAAAGGAAATCGCAATCTCTTCCATGTCTACACACAACAATGCATTTGTATCCCTCACGGCTGTGGGAGTGGAGTGAGCCCTCCAGGTGGTTTTGCTTGTGGTCTCTCTAGTGGTTGTAGTCACGTGGTGATGAGGCTGAAGTCCTTTGGGAGCTTTTTCCCTCTGGGGTGTGGTGCCCAGGCTGGGGTGGCTGGAACACCTGGGTCTGTTTGAGGATGTCTTTCTGCTTTCACTGTCTCCCCACAGCCTTTCCTTCATAGCTTTGTAGTCTCAGAGTAGTTGAAATTCTCATGTGGCAACTGGCTTCCTCCAAGCAAATGTAAAGCAAGAGCTTAAAAATCATTTTTAATCAATAAAAAAGTAGTAATAGTTTAATGATCACCTATTCCTATGCCAGGTACTATGAATATACATTATTTCATTCTCATACTAATCTTGCAAAATGGGTACCACCATTCCTATTTTAAAGGTGGAGAAATCAAGGCTTAGAATTGGTACCTAATTGCACCAACACACATAGCTATAAAATGGGCAGTCCAGGTTTTTCTCTCAGTAAAATCCATATCCTCTCTCCCATGTCACCTCTCATAACATCATGAAAAGTTAAATGGCAATACAATGGATAAATAGCAGTTCAATACACAATACAAGAGACGTTATGAACCCTGTGTGATTAATAGCCAAATTAAAATACAGACAAAAGTTACTCTAGGAGTAGAGAGAAAATTCCCCATGAACTAGTATTTCTGAGGAGCCTTCTTGGAAGAGGATAAGTGATCTAAATTTTGTTTGCAAAAACTGAAAATAATTCAGCAAGGCATAGATTATATTATTTATCAGAAATTTTTGCTTACCTCAAAATTCTCTTACATAGCTATTAAAATCCCAGATCTGTGAAAGGCAGAGCAGATAAAAATTTTCTTTAAGTGGCTTGGATAATAATTCTTGGCCACGTAGATATTTTTGCTGATTTCCTTTTATTGTATTAGATTATATGACCATTATTATCTAATCCTCAAAGAGAGCCCAATCAGCTGATTGAAGCAGGAAGAAATGACTATTTCATTAGGAGAGGCAGTTGTACACTCCTTTATGGGGAGAATGATGAGCACAATGCTAAATTAACTGAGTATTTTCTCTGCTGGTTACAGACAGATGGGATTTGTGCAACCCTAAAATGCACTTTAAACTTTTCCTTATGCTTCCTGGATGTGCAGCTACCAAGTTGACAGCTTTGTGTTGGTGTCAGCTCTTGTCTTCTACTGCATCCCTGTCCCTGGTGAGAGTTCCAACGAGGCATGGGTATGCAGCAATCGTCTCCATGCTGGTTAAATCGCCCAAATCAAGCCAAGTGGGCCTATGATGAATTAGGCAGTGGAGCCACGTGATGGGTTTGCAAGCTGGAGTTTCATTGAGCACTACATCCTTTCTATTAATAAAGCTAGAGCTGGCATCATTTGCCAGAGCTCAGGGGAATAAAGTTGCCTGGGTAAAGTGTACATCCAAAGGTTGTCCGGGTCATGTTTTTTCTCATTATGCTTTCTATTCCTAGGACTTCAATTTTCTTAAGATGTCTGTAAAACCAACCAAAATCTTTTGGCTTGGTAAAAAGAGTAATTCAATGTTACCATCAGGTACCAAAATTCTAAGCCTCTGGGGACAGGGATGTAGTCAAGAAAACAGCGTCCTTCCAGGTTTCTAGGCCAGTGATTGCCCATGCTGGATTTTCTTCATAAATAATACATTTTGCATGCCCTCCCGCGGCACACTGTACTCTCTAGTAATATCAAACTCATGCAGCTGGCTGCACACCCAAGCCATGCTCTGTAACTTGCTTAAGTTTTTTGCTGTCTTTCTTCACTTGCCCTACTCCTACCCAGCTTCACATTTCGGCTCAGGTATTTTCTCCTCCAGGAAACTTTCCTAAATCCCTCTTCCACTCCGTGTACACTTCTATCATGTCACTGAAATAGTCTTTTGAAGACAGCTGTGTATTATATCTGGCTCCATAAGCTCATGGAGAATAAAGATTATTTCTTACTTATCTTTGAATTTCAGTGCTTCACTCAGTGCCTGTGACTGGTAGTTTGAGCTCAGTAGTATTTGTTGAATTCAACTGAAGAATAGAGGTGGAGACAGGAATCTCATGAGGAAAATACGGGACCTGGATGTCCCAGGAGCAAGTAGTGTCTTTTGTACCCCATACAAGGATACCTTGTATGGAGATTTTGTTCAAATCACCTTCTTGTTGCCTCAAAGAAGCATCACTACAGTTTTTTTTAAATTTTTAAAGGTCCAAAACAGCTATAGAAAAGACAATTGGGGGATTCTAATAAATAATGGAATCTGTTCCACTTCCCTTAGGAGTTGTGGGAAGAGCAAGAGGAAAGGGGTAGAAGCTAATGCAGCCAGAGGGGTTCCACAGGTCTCAGGGCTGGAATGGGAGTTTCTTCTTGACATCAGAGAAGCACGAACTCCAGGAATGCAGACAGAATGGACTGATGCCAAACTAGAGGGGTGTTTTATCCTGCCGCAGGATAAAAGAGAGCAAGCCAAAAAGGTTAAGCATAAATGGAAATGAATACAAGCTAATTTCCTAGAGCAACAGACAGTATTTGAGATTTGCTCAGACACGCCAGTCTTGAAACAGCCACAGGTTGAGCAGGTAGCAATGATGGCTGCCTTGGAGGGCTTTCTTGGGATGGGCAACATAAGCAGGCCTGCTCCATGGCAGGTCAGAAATGAGGAAGCCCAAGATGCCAGCTGCTGCTGTTAATAATCCCAGCACTGATCAGCACATCACAAATTTATTTAAGGCCAGCAGGAAACGAAGCGAGTATCAAAGCCCCCCTAAGGTTGTCTGATCAGCTCAGAAGGCAGGGAGGCAACAGGGTGCAGGAGACAGTCCTCCAAAATCAGTGAACCGTTATTTGCATCTCCTTGGGGAAGGCAAGATGGTGCCAACATGAAAGGACAGGCAGGCATTTCCTTCACCATCACACTGTGAAGCTGCTAGGAGCTCTCATCCAGCCTCCCTGCTCCAATGCTATTAGAATTAGATCTTCTGCAAATCGCTGCTTCTGCAAATGATAGGACTAATGCTTCCCATTGAGCTTAAAGAAAAAGAGTCAAAGCATTGCATCATCTTCCTTAGCTTTGACATCAGTGAATAGGAGTCCCAACCCGGGACTAAGTGAGGTTTTGGTTTCTTCAGGTCAAATACTGTCCATGAGAGCAAGGCATGTGAGGTGCTTGCCCTGAGCTATTGAGAGATGCTCCTGAACAGAGAAGAACAATGAATTGCAGTTCCCAACTGCATAGTGAATGTTTCCTATTAGCTCACCATCCTTTGCCGTAAATCAACTTACTCTCCATTACAATAGATGGCAATAGTGCATTGCTTGTCAGCAACATGCAGCAATAATAAGACTCTTTCAGACAATCTCTCAAATACAGATAGTGATGTCTGTGGAGGAATAGAAGTACTTTTAAAAAGAGTATGAGCAGTAACGCCACAATAAGGGCCAGATCCAGTTTTTTAATGGGAGGTTTCCTAAATTTTCTTGCATCCTGACAAGAAATTTATTGCAAAGAGTATGATGAGAATTTATCATTTAATTGAAAACTCTTTAAGAAATTGAGGTCCTATTAATTCAGCAACAGGAATATAGCCTCCAAAATGTTTGAAGTCTACAGAAACTACAAATTGTTTGGTGGACTCTGGAACCAGCTAGAATGCCTGAATTAAAGTGAGTCTCTGCAGATTACTAGGTGTGTGACCATAGGTGGGTAACTTAACCCTCCCTCCCTCCCAGTGCCTTATAATATATGTAATGGAGGTAATAATAGTTCTTTCCATACAGGATTGTGGATTAAATGAGACAAAATCTACAACATTCTTACAACAATGCCTATAACACAAGTGTCTGATAAATGTTATTTATTATTATCTTATGCCTATTGTTTAAAGTTTCTAACATTGTAGGGCCAGATGCTTTGTTTAATTCAGGAGTCCCCTGGGAATGCCCATTCCTTATCGTTTGCCCTTCCCATTATGCCAACATAGATTTGAATTCTCAGAAACCATTCCAAGGGTATTGAATTTTGAGCTTCCCAAAGGAAGAAATAAAGAGACTAAAGTTAGCTTGTCCCCACCGGGTTGGCATATGACAAAGATCTGAAGTGGCTCTGAGGCATCACAGAGAACAGCTGAAAATCACATTGTCAGCCTGAAATGCATCAAAGCTATTTGCTGGCTGGAGCCACCCTAGGGAGAATCCCCATTCAACGCAATCCATGCAAAATCATGCTTGGCCCTGGCAAGATGGGAACTAACTTACCATCCCATATGGCACCTAGTTTGTAGTAAGCCCTGATGAGAATGAAACAATGAGACTAATAACCCCTCTTCACCCACAAATAATACTCAGTAAGGAACATCTGTAACCATTATTGCCACTGAGAAAAATTCTGATATTATTTTGTGCTGTGGAAAACCTGAAAAAGCTCCTCACTTTGTAGCTAATAGGAGGATATCTTGCCTAAGCTGTGAACATTAAGGAAGTCCACTAACGTTAACAAGCACCCCATCCCTGGTCTCTGTGGATGTGTTGCTAAGCACAGAGAAAGAACTGATATATCTACTTTAAGTTATTTTTCTTGTGTTTAATTCTACTTCATTAGCCAGAATTTTCCTTGTACCTTAGCATAATATAGATTCAGCGACACCATTATTTTTTCTTTGGATGGCTGATTAATGTGTCCCTTCTACCAAAAAAGGACTGTGCAACCATTAGGAGGAAGTTCCAACTATAAGAACTATGCCTAGCCTCTCCTTGTTCAAAGGCTGTATCAAGCCACTCTTGTTTCACAGATCACATGAACCTTGAATAATTCAACTCTTGGTAACCAGGCTATACAGTGTTCCGGTGACAGTGAGTTGTGAAAGGTGGCCTTACTAACAACATGTCAAACAGAGAAAAATAAACTATCAAACAGAAAGTAAGGGAAATAAACTCACAACACGACTACCCACTTCGTTTTGTTTAATTAGACCACACCTGTGGTTATCTCTAAGACTTCATGTTTATAGCCTTGAAGAGCCCTAAGTGGGTAGTAGGGGTGCAAATTCACCAATCCAGCTCTCTGCCTCAACTCTTGCAGGACAGATTTCAAGGACTCAGATAAGCTGGCTTCACAGAGAAAAGGAAAAATAATACAAAAAGCAAACACACCGCTCTGCAGCTGTTCCTGTTATCAGCCTGCTGAAGTAGAGGAAAAAGAATAAATTTTACCATTTAAAAACACCAAGCAACTTTCCTCAGCTGCCCAGCATTTTATTCCTTCTTCTGTGTGCTGTGTCCATTCCCTCCTTCTCTCTCTGTTTTTCTCTCTATTTAGCTCTTTATTCCTTTCTTGAGAAAGAAAAATAAACTTTCTTTCCTAAAACTATTCTACTCCTGATGTGAGAATTCTTTCTCCAACCCTCCACGAGCACCTAGTAAGTTTCTGCCCTTTCAAGTTGTAAGAAATATGAAATCGCTTACAGTTTTCTCATAGATTTAAGGCTGTGTTACAATGCAGGTTATTTCTACACAAAAGGAAACAGGTTAATGACAGAAGGAGGCAGGTTTTCAAATTTGACCTTCAGAATTTGACAAAAGTCAAGCCAAAATGGAGCCTTTTTTTGTTCATGATTTCTTAGCGGGTCTCAACATTCTGGTTACCTGGGAGGAAATAAATTTCCATGCCTGATTACTCTAAAGCAACAAGCAAGTCAAAGTCAACTGAAATTTCTTCAATCAAGGCAAATACAACCCACAACGTAACTGATAAGTGCCAACCCCCTGCCTCTAGTTATTGTCATATTTATGTCTGTTGGTATGACTTGGTGACTGTCACTAGTTTGACACTCATATACTTTTCCTGATACCCTTGTCATCTTCAAAAAGATTGGGCCCATGGTAAAATGTTCTGAATCACAAAACCAAGCAGAAAATTTTCAAATTAGATTTTTCTGTTTGTCACTTAAAATTGTCAAAATATGCAAACCTAATTCCCTAATAATCTTCCTAATACGTGCATAATGTATTATATATTACGTATGTTCTAAAGAGGTCTAAAAGTAAATGCTCTAAAGGCCTGAAAATAATAACTGAGACTTAAATAAGTAAGTCATGCTTGCTGACTAGCAAGACTGAGTCCTGTACTGTGTGCTGTGTCTGCCTACTCTGCCGAGTCCCTGCGCCCACCCCTCAAATGACCTATCCTCTCTACGTCTCTGTTTCTCACCTCTTAAACGAGAATAATACTATTCCCATCTCGGGGGGTTTCCATAATGATTAAATGAGATAATCCACAAATGACATCTACCCCAGTGCCTACAACATAGTAAGCTTTTAGTTAGAATTTCCCATGATGATGAGGAGGGCTCCTATTTTACTTTGCATTTTACTGAACATTTCCATATATATGAGTACCTGGGATGTTCTTTACCATTTCACTCCTCCTATTCCTCATCTTTAAAAGGAGGAGGGTGTTTGAGAGATGGGCATATCAGCAAGGGCAAGTTCCCACCACTTTCTAAATGTCCCACTCTAGAGAGGGTGGGTATCCAGGGCAAGAGATGTGATTTCCCAGAGCAGATTTTGAAAAAGAGGGATGGAATGAGAACCTTGTGCAAAGGAAGGTATAGTCTCAACTGGGAGTGGGAGGAAGGCGGAGCAGGTGCACAGAGTAGCTTTTCTGTGGGAGGTGAACTTGTCATTGAATTGAATGGAGATCCAAGGGAACTGATAAAGATGATATTTACACAATGTCCTGGGCACAGAGTCTATTTCTAATTGGCTGCCAGGAAGAGCAGATTCTTTGGGTAATGAAACAATGCAATAGTTTTTGGATCTTAAGAACACAAAGGCAGAGTTAAATAAACTGTCTCAGCTGATCACCATCATCACCTTCTGGGGTTGGTCACATCATTATCCACATTTAATAGGTGAGATGGTGGTTTGTTCAGCACTTTTTGGGTTCACACTCATTTTTGAGACTGTAAGGAAAGCTCTGGTCTCTTGCCCATGAAAATGCTCGTACATGTGAAATGTTGCATGCAGTTTCTAGTAGTCCATCCATCACACGAGGCCCATTCATAAAATTCTTTTAGGATGAATGCAAGACAAGGTCACAGAGCTTAAAAATTACAAACTCAGAATTTGAACTCAGGCCTGTGTGCTCACTCCTTCAATGTCTTAGCTCAGGTTGCCATAGCAAAAGAGCACAGACTGGGTGGCTTAAACAACAAAAATTTATTTCCCACAGTTCTGGAGACTGGGAAGTCCAAGTTCAAAATGCTGACTGATTCAGCTCCTGGTGAGGACTCTCTTCCTGGCTTTCAACCTGACTTTCAAACAGCTGCCTCCTTGCAGTATGATTACATGGTGGAGAGACAGCAAACTCTGGTTCTCTTTCTCTACTTAAAGGGGAACTGGCCCTATTGGATTGGGGTCCCTCCCTTATGACCTCATTTAACCTTTATTACCTCCTCACAGGCCCTATCTCTCCAAACACAGTCAGATTGGGGGTTCGGTCTTCAACGTACGAATTTTGAACCTTCAGTCCATAACATGTACCATTCTGCATCTAGAGTGAGGTAATGAGGTAGAAACATTTGGGCTCTCGTTGCACCAAAATATCAAAGGCTGTACACTTTTTACGCTGTTCAACTGCTGAGAGGCATTTTGTCTGAGCAATTTTTGCAAGCTTAAATGGTTGATTTCCCATGGAAAGAAACCCCACGCGAAGTTAGTGGCATGCTCTGGACCTGCAAGAGTGATTTGCTTGCGTCGAGTCAGCATGTGGTTTCCCTAGGATGGAGCTCCTCATGTACCGCTAATCTTACGCCAATATCAACATCCCATAGTAGGTTCAATTTCTGGATCTGATAAGTCTTGCATTTCTGTTCTGACTGGGCTGACTAGATCACAGGCTACTGGTTGAAAGCCTGTGCTCACAGGACTTTAAAGTAACTTTTCATTGTACTAAGAACAAACTAAATCGGAGGTAGAGTCAGCTGGACCCAAACCTGTTTTATAACCACCCTCCCACCTTCATTCCTCCAACTAGGCTTCGGTTGACTAAAGAAAAGAAGCTATTTTCCCCTTTCTCTTTTCATTTAATGTCTCCTAACTTGTGTTCTCAGCCATCACAAACACTTCAAAAGATTTCCTTTAGAAGTTCAATGAGCCACTTTCAAGAGAACCAACAGGCCTCCTGCACATCCCCAGATGTTCGACAGCCCAACTCCTGGGTTTGTTTTACTGTAAGTGGACTTGAGCCCCTGAATCACCTCTGCTTTCACAATTTTTTTTAAACATAGAACATGTAAATGAACTTATATTTTTATTTTGCTAACATTTTTATTATTTATTCCCAGGCAGAGGTACAAATTGATGAAATATTCTAGGATTTAAGTGATTTTGAAATAATTAGCTTTGAGGTGATTCACCCCATGCAAGACAGCTTATTCCACAATAATGTTTTATTAATAACCTAATAATGATGGTAGCTAATATTTATTTTGTCCTTACTACATGTCAATATTACGCTAAGTACTTAACATGGCTTATAACATTTAATCCTCACAATAGCTGGGTAAGGTAGATGCTATAGTTATCCCCATAATGTAGATGAGAAAATCAAAGTAAAGGAAGTTCTAATGGCTTTCCCAGCAACAGACAGCAAGAAATGATAAAATCAGGATTTGAACCTAGGTGGGTCCAAATTCCAGAGTCTATACTTGCAACCACCATGTTCAGATGATATATTGATCTAACATCTCCTTTGTCACATTTTTCTTTTTCCATTTACTTTTTTCATCTTCTTTCTTTACATTGTAGTAGCGCTAATGGTTGTGATTAATTGTGGCATTATGGCATTAATTTATTGAACAAATATTAATGGCTCATGTATGTGTAAAAGCAATTTAACTGGAGAGAACAAAGAAAGAAGAAAGTGGGTACATAAGTCATTATTCTCTAAACTATCCCAGATTATTTCTTTCTGCACATCTTATGTGTTAAGTATAATTTCTCTACCCCGCTTTGTCCTATAGAGATTCTGTAGCCTTCTGTACTTAACAACCCCTATTTTAAACTATGCGGTGCTGTGCAAAATAGTGTATAAGATGCTTTAAAGACCACCTTGGGTAACTTTCCTGTGATGTTTGAATCTGAAATATTTCCCCCTAAACCCACAATTTCCCATATAGTCAAGCTGCTAAATTGCCTCTCTGAGAGGCAGAAATTACTCCATTGATTTGATTTCCTTTGTTTTCTCAAGCAAGTATAAAATATTACTGATTTCTTTTTAATCCTACCACTATTGCCACGGTCTCCCTCTTTACTTCTAAAACTCTAGACAATTTTCAACAATAAGTACTTGCAGAAAGATTAACTTTTAAGGAATGGAAAAAAATTTATGTGCTCCAATATTTAAATCAGCATTCTTAACCCCCTTTAAGAGTTTTCTAGCCAAGGTTTAAAACAAAACAGCAGCAACAAACAAGCAATCGCAACAGCCGAGA
>NW_012149374.1:440078-441278 GCF_000956105.1 Propithecus coquereli
TTTTTTTTTTTACCTTGTAGAGAAATTCTAGTTCATCTTACATTAATTTCTAATCTCATTTCCTCTTCACCTGAAAACAAATGCTTCTTCATCAGTACATCCTTGCATGTTAACCTAGTCTCTCTTCCCACCTGTCTTGGAGGATGTGTGTTATTGGCACTATGATCTTTTGCATCTCTCAAGAACTTGATCCTTTATTTTTTTCCATCTTTACTGATGCATAATTTATCCCCAAAATGTATATATTTATTGTATATAGCCTGATATTTTGGTATACATGTAATTGTGAAATGATTACCACAATCAAGCTAAATAACATTACCATCACCTCCCATAGTTATCTTTTGTTGTGTGTATAATGAGAACACGTAAGATCCATTTTCTTAGGAAATTTCAAGTACGTAATACAGTATTGTCAACTATAGTCACTACACTGTACATTAGACCTCCAGAACTTATTCATCCTGCCTAACTGAAACTTTGTACCCTTTGACCAACATCCCTCCATTACCCCCATCTCCCATCCCCTGGCAGCTGCTATTCTACTCTCCACTTCTATGAGTTCAACTATTTTAGATGCCACATGTAAGTGAGATCATGCACCATTTGTTTTTTTGCGTGTGGCTTATTTCACTGAGCATAATATCCTCCAGGTTCATCCATCTTGTTGCAAATGACAGGATTTCCTTCTTTTTTAAAGGCTAAAAGATATCCCATTGTGTGTATGTGTGTGTGTGTGAGTGTGTGTATATTGCATTTTCTTTATCCATTCACCTACCAGTGGACATTTGGGTTGATTCCATGTCTTGGCAATTATGAAAAATGCTGCAATGAGCATAAGAGTGCAAATATTTCTTCAAGGTATTGTTTTAATTTCTTTCACATATATACCTAATAGTGGGAATGCTGCCTCAAATGATAGTTCTATTTTAAATTTTTGAGGAACCTTCATACTGTTTTCCATAATGGCTGTACCAATTTGCATTCCCACCCACAGTGTACAAGGGCTTCCTTTGCTCCCCATCCTTGCCAACACTTGTTATCTTTTGTCTTTATGATAATAGCCATTTTAAGGAGAATGTTGTGATTCTCATTGCCCCAATGACTAGTGATGTTGAGCATCCTTTCATATACCTGTTGGTATTTGCATATTTTATTTGGAGAAATATCTATTCATATCCTATGCCCATTTTTTTTTAG
>NW_012149374.1:441328-443272 GCF_000956105.1 Propithecus coquereli
TGAAATATTTCCCCCTAAACCCACAATTTCCCATATAGTCAAGCTGCTAAATTGCCTCTCTGAGAGGCAGAAATTACTCCGTTGATTTGATTTCCTTTGTTTTCTTAAGCAAGTATAAAATATTACTGATTTCTTTTTAATCCTACCACTATTGCCACGGTTTCCCTCTTTACTTCTAAAACTCTAGACAATTTTCAACAATAAGTACTTGCAGAAAGATTAACTTTTAAGGAATGGAAAAAAATGTATGTGCTCCAATATTTAAATCAGCATTCTTAACCCCCTTTAAGAGTTTTCTAGCCAAGGTTTAAAACAAAACAGCAGCAACAAACAAGCAATCGCAACAGCCGAGAGTCAGCGTTTTATCTTCTTTCTGTGCTTATAAGTCGATTATTTGTCAAGCAGCTATTATAAGGTTGCCTTAAATGTCTCCCTTAAAAACCAGAGACTGATGTTTTTGAAAACTTTTCTATGCATTAAAACGTTAATATGAGAAGAGGCAGAACTTATGTTGGAAAATTTGTCATAGAAGTGACACTCATTTGGGAAAAGATGGATTCAAACTCTTGCTTTCCATATGTCAGAGTTACTTAAAATTAGAAGTGAGCAAGTAGTTAATGACTAGAATTTCTTCCCCTGAACCTGGATCATGACACGATTAAGTCAAGGGAATCTCAAGTAGGGATAATTTCTCTAAGTTACAGACAAGTTAAGTATTACAAGGATTTATGCCACTTTTTAAAATAACTGACTCTGATGATTCAACAGCTTGAATTTGATCAGATCCTATGATCAGAATCCCAGCTTTTTATCTACTGAAAATGCGGCACCTTCTAATATTTTCTGCTTTGGTTAGAAGTTTCTCTATGGGATTTAGTACGTTTTTGAATGACTGTTCAGCTTCGTTTTTGAATATTCTGCTCATTCACTCTCAGAGTTGGTTTGCGATTTAGGCATATGTTGGCATAGCTTTGTTCTAATTTGGGTTATTTTAGGACTGCAAAGCTAAAGATTTCATCACAGTTTACATAAGATATACATTACTGAATGAAAGCTTGTGCACTTCTGTGAATGAAAAAAAAAAGGCTACTTAGAAACTTCTGATATAGACACACATGCACGTTCACATAGAGCTCACACATTCACAGCACAACTTAGACTTGAAATATAAGCAAAATTCATTGACACAAGAAAACTTTGGCTTTATTTGATTAAATGAGATTAATTTACTTAAAAGGACTAGAAAGTTCTAGAATGCGCTTTTCAAATGAAGCGATTCTTCTGATCCAAAATGTTTTGACTAGGTTTTATATACCTGAAATTATTTTTATATTGAGATATATCAGAGCGTTTGACTAATACATTGAATATTGTTGTTCGGTCTGGAGGAGGGCAAAAGGGTGGCAAGGCAGGCAAGGAAGTGGCTAAGGGTGGATGGTGGGAACAGAGTTGTAGCCAGGAACCAAATTGTGGCTAGGAACTGTTCCCTAGGGGGAACATACACAGTAAGGAGCTCCCCGGTAACCTTTAACTGACCTGGGACTCATTACCATCTAATTAGCGTAACACAGGTGGAGTTTTCATGAAGGATTCTGGGGAAGACACATGCATAGAAAGGGAAACCGTTACATAACCCACCTGTTATGTAATCTGTTATATAACCCCAACCTGTCAATCACCCCAAAAGGTGGGAAACGACAACCAATGCTTCCAGGAGAAAAGCGGGACAAACTAGTGAGCTTACAAAAGGCAGCCTGTTCTCGGTTGGGAGTCTTTCTCCACTCTTGAAGACTGACCCGTTCCACTCTCTCTGGAACATATTTTCACTTTGTGTAGCTTCTTTCTTCACTTTCATTCCTTCTTTTATGTGATAAACTGTAGAAAATTGCTCTGTGTTTGTGATCACTCCGTCATTGGCTCAACTGGGTGCCAGTACTCACCCTT
>NW_012149374.1:445582-449846 GCF_000956105.1 Propithecus coquereli
TCTCTTCATCCTGTTAATAGTTTCCTTTGCTATGCAGAAGCATTTAGTTTGATGTAATCTTATTTGTACATTTTTGTTTTTATTGTCTGAGCTTTTGGGATCATATCTAGGAAATCATTGTGCAGACCAATGTCAACAAGATTTGTTCCTATGTTTTCTTCTAGTAATTTTAGAGTTTCAGGTCTCATGTTAAAGTCTTTAATCAATTTTTAAGTCAATTTTTGTATTTGGTGTGTAATAAAGATTCAATTTCATTCTTCTGCATGTGGATATCCAGTTTTTTCAAAACCATTTGTTGAAGAGATTGCTTTTCTCTATCATATATTCCTGGCACCTTTGTCAAAGAATAAATTGACCATAAATGTATGGATTTATTTCTGGGCTATGTTCTGTTCCATTCTGTATGTCTGTTTTTATGCCAGTACCATGCTGTTTTGATTACTTTGTAGTATATTCTGAAATCAGGTAACATGATGCCTCCAGCTTCGTTCTTTTTGCTCAAGATTGCTTTGATTATTTTGAGTCTTTTGTGGTTCCTTATGAATTTTAGGACTTTTTTTCTATTTCTGTAGAAAATATTAGAATTTTTAATAGAGATTACATTAAATCTGTAGATTGCTTTGGTAGTATGGATATTTTTACAATGTTAATTCTTCTAATCCATGAACATGGGATATCTTTCCATTTATTTGCATTGTTTTCAATTTTTTTATGTTTTATAGTTTTCTTTGAAGATCTTTCACCTCATTGATTAAATTTATTCCTAAAAATTTTACCTTTTTTGTGCCATTGTATGTGGAATTGTTTTCTTAATTTCTTGTTTCTTTGGGGGGCAGTTATAGAAATGCAATGATTTTTGTATGTTGATTTTGTATCCTGCAACTTTACTGGATTTGTTTATTATATAGTTCTAATGGCTTTTTGGTGGAGTCTTCAGAGTTTTTTGTATATAAAATCATGTCATCTGTAAACAGAGACAATTTACTGCTTTCAATTTGAATTTCTTTTATTTCCTTCTCTTGCTTAATTGCTCTAGCTAAGACTTCCAGTTCTCTGTTGAATAAAAGTGGCTAGAGTGGACACCCTTGTCTTATTCCTGACCTTGGAGGAAAAGCCATCGAATATGATGCTACCTGTGGGCTTGTACTGTATGGCTTTTACTATTTGAGGTTCATTCCTTCTATACCTAATTTGTTGGTAGTTATTAATTACACAAGGATGTTGAATTTTGTCCAGTGCTTTTTCTGCATCTATTGAGAGGATTATATAATTTTCTTTCATTTTGTTAATACGGTATATCACATTCATTGGTTTATGAATGTTGAACCATCCCTGTAATTCCAGGGATAATTTCCACTTGATCATGGTGTGTTTTTAATGTGCCGTGGAATTCAGTTTGCTGGTATTTTATTGAGGATTTTTTTCATCTATGTAAATCAGGGATATTAGCCTGTAATTTTCTTTTCTTGTAGTGTCCTTGTCTGGCTTTGCTATCGGAGTAATGCTGTCCTCATAAAAAATAATGCTGGAAGTGTTTCCTCCTCTTCGGCTTCTTAAAGAGATTGAGAAAGATTGGTGTTAATTGTTCTTTAAATATTTGGTAAAATTTATCAGTGAAGCCATTAGGTCTGGGACTTTTATTTGATGGGAGACTTTTTATACTGTTCAATCTCCTTATTGTTATTAGTCTGTTCAGATTATCTATTTCTTCCTGACTCAGTCATGGTAGGGTATATGTTTCTAGGAATTTACACAGTTTTCTAATTTATCCAATTTGTTGATGTATAGTTATTATAAAAACTTATTTCTTTATATTTCCTTATCACAATTTTGTTTTCTGTCATTCCATTCTTTTTTTATCTTTGATTACTTACTGTATTCAGTTATCACTTTTAAAAATAACAATAATCTAACAAAAAAGATCCTCGTATGTAATGGCAAGAATTTAAACCAGAATCGCCCCTTTTCCTTTAGGAAGCCTTAGAAAGAAATAATGGGAGAGGGGAGTGCATACAAAAGGCACAAACACTCCATCTAAAGTGGAACAAGAAAACATAAAGCTGCCGGGACTAGGGCAGAGCTGTAAGGGCTCTGGCCAGAGTATTAGTGAGCAGTAGACAAAATGCTAAGGGATCTTAGTGTAGAACAACCCAGGCAGCACTGACACAAATGTATTTCCTAAAGATAAAGGCCATATCCTAAAGTGCAAAAGCCAAAAGGGGAGCTACAGAGAGCTGGGATTATCTGGAAGACGCAGTGAATAAAGATGCCACGCAAAGTGACAAGAGGGACCGGGGAGTGTGGCTAATGTGAAAAAGCATTTAGTGAAATATCCGTGAAATAAGTTCCATGGAAATAGCCACCCATGAGCCCAGAGCTGGTGTGCTGAAACCCTCCTGGACCAAGTTAATTTTGCAAGAAGCAGGAGGCCTGTTGAGAAGCCATGGGGAGAAGCACACAGAAGTGTCATACTTGAAATAAATCATCTATTTCTCTGGCAGCAGAAGATAGAGCCCTTGAGTTGTAAGTCCTTTGCTTCGCCCCACATGTCTTGAGCCCCAACCATGGAAACCTCCTGCAAATACGTGGTCCAGAAAAATCTAATCCATTTAACCTTGAGTTATAAAAGAACAGTGGCACAGAATCTATACAAAAGTACCACTGAGAATGTATTAAAAAAAAAAAAACTGTAAAACTTTCCAACAGGAGAAAAGCGTGAGAAAAATATTGCCAAGTTGTAGCTGAAGATTTAGTCAAAGATCCCATCATTAAAATGAGTTATGAAGCAATCACTACAAGAAGGAAGACCACAAAGCAGAAAACTAAGAGCTCTGGGGGGAACAGCCACACAATGCAGAGATGGGAAACACAAGCTTATAGAACCCAGAGAAAGAAGAGAAGGAAAGCAAAAGGATTTCAGAATGTAGATGATCAGAGAGAGTACAAGGAGAATAGCTGCTGTGGCTACCAGTAACCACATGAAGGAACGAAGTAGATAGAAATGCGAAAAATAAATAACTAAAATAGAAATAAAGAGTTAGGAGGCATGTAGAGAAGATAGGAAAGAGTAGTCAACATATTCATTATTCATAATCAATTTTTTTTTTTTTTAAGAGATGAGGTCTCTCTATATTGCCCAGGCTGGAGTACAGTGGCTATTCACAGGCATGATCATGGTGCTCTACAGCCTGGAACTCCTGGGCTCATGCAATCCTACCGCCTCTGCCTTCTCAGTAGCTGAGACTATAGTCATGTGCCACCACACCCAACTCATATTTGGATATCTTAAAAACCAGCAACAAAGACAAATGTATTAAAATGTAATTCAAGAAATTTTTCTGAATATAGAAAGACTATGAACCTATATTCTGTCCCAGGGAAAACTAACCAGAACATTCAACTCCATAATATATCCTAGTAAAGTGATTGATGTTAAAGATAATGAAAGATGACTCCAGATACAGGACAAAAGGTGAAGTCACTTCTATAGAAAAAAATCTCCATGTGATCAAGCTAATGTCAGACTTCTCTCCGTGTTACAATATCCAATGCCAGAGGACAGTCAAACAAAACCTAAGAAATAGTAAAGGTAGGCAGAGTCCACGAGATTATTTTAGCCAAAAATGGGATTATGGGATTAATCAGAACCTTTTAAAGCTCTGTACTTCTGCTCAGAGGCAGGATATTGGTACTTTGATACGGGAGTCTGCCAACCTCCTCATTTGCTGGCAAATTAATAAACTCCTCTTTCCTTCTCCTCAGAAAAAGAAAAGGAAAGAAATATTAAAGGTAAAGAGAATGTAAATCAAGGATCTTATATTTAGCACAGCTATCCTTTAAGCATATAAAATATAAACAGCCATACATAAAAACTACAAATAGTTTAAAATATTAATAGAAAAACTCAGAGAATGCTTTTTCCACAAATTCTACTTGAAGAAATGGTTATAGTAATTTTACCCAAGCAAGAAATAACTGGAGAAAGTTTAGGAAAACACTGGTGGTGAGCAATGAATGTATTTTGATACAACTAAAATTAAAAAAAAAAAAAAGTGGGGATAAGGTACCAGAATAGTGTGGAAATACAAGGTGGCCTGATAACATTGAAATCAAACACCCAACAAAATGAAGGGTGGGAGAGGGTGTGAGAAATTGCACATAAAGTAAATTTGCTGATATCTCCTCTTTAGCAGCTAAGAGTCAGAAGAGCCTTTAACGCTGGCAAATCAAATAGGAGAAATATAAGCATATTTTAAGAGTACAG
>NW_012149374.1:452891-456520 GCF_000956105.1 Propithecus coquereli
AAAAATGTATATTTTTTTTAGCTCTGTCCATTAGAAAGGCCTAAAAACAAAGAGAGATCAAGTAATGAATAATCACCCTAGAGCCCAGTTGTGGTCCTGATGTGCCAACACAAGTGGGAAAGAACCAGGACTCCTTGAAAAAGTAGCTATTATCAGGCTAAAAACTATGTCTTAGATGATTTTCAAAATAACCAGGGAGAGGGTACCCAGGAAAGTTGGTGGGTTCATAAAGGAAACAAGATGAGCATTTCTACACCAGAAATCAGGAAAGCTCCCTAAGATGAGAACACTGTGTCCAAAGGACTTGGGCGCCAACTGGAGCAGGGACTCAGTGACTTAAAATGACACAATGGGAGCATCAGGAGAGATCATAACTGCAGTGGATTGAAAAATATTAAACTATTTCAATAGGGAGTTCATAATGATACAAAAAAGCCAGTTATCACTTTTAGAAGATATTAAAAGTAACTTATTATTTTGAATATTCACAGATAAAAATAAAAGAACATAATCAAACCATCAACCTCTAAGAACCTCTATGGTTACCTTAGGCAACCATATCTTGATGAAGACAAGTTTCTTTTTATGGAAGTATTCACATGAACAATTGAAGAAGGGATGATACAGTCAGACTATTACGCTCCTGTAGCTGCTAATGAATTAATGTATTCAGTTAGTGGTCTACAATCACTGCTACCGTAACAGAGGTAAAGGTCTGGAAAGGGGTAAAATATTTTAGGAGTTATCTCTTTAAAACACCCCCTACTCTTTTTGAGAATTAAAACCTGCATTCCTGCCTGAGACCAGTAATCAGAGGGGCAGAGGAGTGTTCCTTGTTTTCCAGTATCTCAAATCACAGGAGATGGCTCGAAGGAAAAAAGGTCATGAGATAAGGTTGACCAGGACCACCAGCCATAGTTAAACAGCAATAGCCCCAAACTGAAAACCCCCTTTAAAACTCCTGTATTCCTGCTTAAAGGGAGGACAATGATTCTTTAAGATGAGAGTCTACCATCCTCCTCATTTGCCAGCAAATTAATAAACTTCTCTTTCCTTTTCCTCAAACACTTGCCCTTGTTCTTTGGCCTCAGGGACAAGTACTGAACTTTCGGTAATCCTACAACCACAATGAGAAAGGAAACCAGAAATTATGTGCTTCCTGATGGAAGAATATATGACCACTGACAAAGTCATCCAGCAAAAAAAATAAATAAATAAATTTAAATGCAATAATTACCAACGTATATGAAATACAGAGACCAACAAAACATGTTAAACAGCATTATGGAGATGAACTTTGCAAAAGAGTTTGTGACAAATTCTATAGCAAAAAGACTAGATTTTATAACAACAATAATTTTAGAAATGCACTTAAAAGACATATTAACCAATCACAATTCATGGACCTTGTGTGGATCCCAACTCAATAAACACAGAGAGAAAATAACAACAGACTATGTGGAAAGTACATCAGATGCTGACTGTGCCCCAAGAATATTCCCTCAGCCTATCCCAGATGTCAGAGGCAGACAGTTCCTGGGCCTGCCAGTCTCCTACATCTTTCTGTCTGAGGACACTTGCTGGCCCTGGGAACAGACTATATGTCCCAAGAAGATAGCTCCCAACCCATGAGGTGCAATAGGACATGCCCAGGTTCCTTAACCTTAGGATACGTGCCCTGCTCAGTGTCCAGGGATCCCCAGTGGAGTTAAGCCTTATTTTCCCACAACAAAACCTCTCCCTTAGCACACTCCGTTGACTTTTATTTCTTTACTTAAAGTGCTTCCTGGTGTCACCTCCCAAGGTAGAGTATAATGGCATCCAATTCCAATTCTTTGTCAAAGAGTCTGCTTTATGGGGAGTCCAGAATAAATCACTGGAAATTTTATGACAATAAACTTTTATTTTCTGGAGTGTGATTATGGTGTTGATGTTATATCTAAAAAGGGGCTCCTTTGAGAGATGCTTTTTAAATTTACAGATAAAATATATGGTATCTTGGATTTATTTCAAAGTAATTTATGAGAGGGTTGCTGAAAAAGTGAGTAGAGTGATAGAAGTACAAGATTTGGCTCTGATCTGGTAATTGGTGAAGTTATGTGACAGGTACATGGAGGGTCATTATACTGTTATTGTTACTTTTATTTATGTTAATAAAAATTTTTATGTTAATAAAATAAAGTCCAAAAAAAGATATCTCTGGAAAGATGCCAAGACAGTAGTTAATATTGGCTGCTTTCCAGGAAGGGGCAGTAAGGGGCGGGAGATTATAGTGGAAGGGAAATTTTTCACTTTATAATTTTTTTAAATCTTTCAAAGTTTGACTAAGAGAAAGTGTTACATTTCCAAAAAACAGAAAAAAAAGTATATAATAATAAAACTACAGAGTTTAGAAGAGAAAATGAAAAGCAACGTGAATGATTATGTCAGTTTCCTGCTTAAAACTCTTTAATATAAACTGTTGGTCTAAGGATAAAGACCAAAATCTCTTTAACAGAGTCCAAAGGTCCCTACAGGGTCTAATCCGTGTCCACCTCTCAAGCCTTAAGTCTATAACTTGACTCAATATGCTCCAAACCCAGTGAATTTTTTGTTTATGTTTATTTTTGTTTGTTTGTTTTTGTTTTCATTTTTGTTAATCTCTTTCTCCCTTCGAAGCCTTTGCACAAGAAATTCCCTCTTCCTTAGAGAAGTATTCTCTAATCTCAGATTAAGTTCTCATTTCATATATATTCACAGGACCCTATTCCACTGATTATCACAATTGTGATTTCATTATTTTCACATAAAAATGTGCACAGCAGCTATGATTGTAGTCTATAGATGTAGCTGCATAAGAAACATATCTTGATGTAATTCCTCTTTCCACCCTGCTAGGACTTCATCTTCATAAGATCAGGTACAATGTCTACCACGTTCACTTTGGAAATGCCAGCACGTGGTAGGCACTCATTCAATGTTTAATAGATGGAGAACAGTGGATGGATGGATGGACAGGTAGATGGATAAATTGAAGAATAAACAAGTAAATGAATGGATGAGCAGAATCTTTCCAATTCTGGCCATTGTCTTTGTTGCCCAAAGATTTGAATTAACATGTAGCAGATCTTTGTGTTTCAGTGTTTATGAAATGGAATGAAAGCCTTGGTTTTATAGTATTAATAAGGAGGAAGGGGAATACTCCAATACTCAGCTAACCCCCACTCTGATTTGCTTTAGTAAAAAACGACTCCGTCTCCCTCTGAACATTTCGATATAGCAGGCACTGTTGAGAAAACTCTATCTCTTCCAACACAACAGAGCAATGTTAAAACTTCTTTGCCATATTATAATATTATGAGTGCTAATAAGAAATAACATTTGTATAAATGGTTTGTGAATGTCAAGGGTATTTAAAGTTAGTTTATACTTTGATTCAGGTTTAAACTAAAATAAATACTGAAGGTATTCTTGGGCAGGAAAATTTGTCCAGACTATGGAAGACACAGAGGAGGATCATGTTGACTGTGGTTTTCCAGTGGACCTCATTCAGCAAATTAGTTCTAGCTCATTCCATCTTATCTCTTCAGGGCCAGGCTCAGCGGCTCATGCCTGTAATCCTAGCACTCTGGGAGGCCCAGACCGGAAGA
>NW_012149374.1:459744-462108 GCF_000956105.1 Propithecus coquereli
ACTTGCATTTTTATTGGATTGTTTAATTCTGTAACTAAGCACCTTGGAGTGTTTTGCATCATTTAATTACATGTTGGTAATTAAATAACTACATTCAGGGAGGAAAAAAACACCACCAAGCAGATGTCCTATACCCAGAGAATGTCAAATTTGTTCTATAGATAAAAACAACTGTATTAATTTACAGTAGAAGATGTATGTTTCACGTAATCTTCCCATGCTTTGCCTCATACTCTATGCTAGAAGCGTTTTTCTATTCCAATCCTAAAAGCCTCTTCCAAGTTGTCAATAAGTAATCGTCTTTTCCTCGTAGGTAGAGCATGGTAACCAAAGACTCGAAATGAACAGGTCACGTTCACAACCACCCCCAGGTGACCCTTCCCTCTTGTTTTGTGATTTGCAGTTCACACTTCTCAAAAACCAGAATCCTCTTACACAAACACTCATACATAATATGATTCATTTAAATTATTTTTAACACCTGGCTTTGCTCTGACTTGTTTCTCTGTATTTGAAATTCTGCCTTGTTTATATTTATTTTTGTGAGTATACCTTATTTGTGTCATGGTTATCATGAGAACCCCGAGATGATAGGGACGCCACCTACCTTGTATTAAAAAAAACAAAAACAAACAATCGGTTAAATTTTCAAAAGTGTTTTTCCATACTACAGCAACAGTAATGTTGGTACCTAGGAAAGTCTGTGGCCAAGTAAAGGCTGTGATGCACAATTGTCTTTATTCTTTGAAGACTACTCGAGAAATTAAGAATCCAATTGCTTTAAGTTGTGAGGTTGATAACCACACTGACCTAACATAAAAAGCAAGATGGCATAAGTAGTTCATTGTGGAAAGAAAATTAAGTATACCATTGTTTTAATACATCATGTTTTGGCACAAACCTAATTGTATTTTACTTAATATATTTAATTGATGCGGGTATATTTTTATGTAAAGTAATGACTACCCTTAAGACTGTATAAAAGGAGTCCCCGTCCCCACTTGGGAATTTAGTTACAAAGTTGAAAAATATTCTACTCCAGCATTTTATCACAAAAGAGTCCACATGTATTTTTTTTTTTTTTAAACAGTCTCACTCTCTTGCCTGGGGCGAGTGCCGTGGCATCAGCCTAGCTCACAGCAACCTCAAACTCCTGGGCTCAAGCAATCCTTCTGTCTCAGCCTCCCGAGTAGCTGGGACCACAGGCACGTGCCACCATGCCCGGCTAATTTTTTCTACATATATTTTTAGCTGTCCAGATAATTTCTTTCCATTTCTTGGTAGAGACGGGGTCTCGCTCTTGCTCACGCTGGTCTCGAACTCCTGAGCTCAGAACAATCCACCCGCCTTGGCCTCCCAGAGTGCTAGGATTACAGGCGTGAGCCACCGCGCCCGGCCCACGTGTATTTTTATTAGCCATTATAAGAAATCTTGAAAAAGAAAATAGTTCAACTGTGGCTGACGAGATTTGGGGCATCTTCAAAATCATTTTATATGGACTTTATTTGGTAGTGTCATAACACTAGAATTTTTGATGACTCAAACAACAGCAAAGAAAGGAAATCTATAAATTAAAGGTTTTACCAATATGTTTTCATGTTCCAAAATATACAGGGTAGAGGATGATCCTGAGGACCTAGCCCTGATTATATAGAAGAAACATCCTGGAGTGAAGAGTGAACATTTATTATGTTAGGATAATGTGTTCCATGTGCCCCCAAGGTCTCCCTCACCTTCAATTCT
This sequence comes from Propithecus coquereli, assembly GCF_000956105.1. Taxonomy (NCBI): domain Eukaryota; kingdom Metazoa; phylum Chordata; class Mammalia; order Primates; family Indriidae; genus Propithecus; species Propithecus coquereli. The sequence continues at coordinate 461,488 of NW_012149374.1, forward strand.
ATGCCTTCAAAACAACCACTGCCCAAAGAATGGGGCCTAATAATCAGAACTCTAACACACACACCACAATCTCACAGTAACAGGCAAGATTATTTATTTAGCTATTCCTATTCTTTCCTTGTAATAATTGAGTATTCTTGTCTGTCGGTTGCATATGGGCTTACTGTTACAAAGCAGCCAATTCACTCAGCCAAACTGCTGAGAATAAATTCTTCAACACACCAAGGTAAGACAAGACTTTGATTACCAGCGACAAAAATAAAAAGTACAGATCATCCTTGTAGCCAAGACTTAAATTGAATGGCGACTTCTTTCTGTTCGATTTAGCAAAATTATCTCTCGTCACATGTGAGTCAGTAAGCAGCTAATAGAAATGCTTATACATAACATGGATTTTACAAAACTAAAACATTTTAGTTTCTGTATCCTCAATTCATTCGTTCTACACTTCGGTCAATATTCAGAAATTTCTCGAACACCATACATTTCATTATGATAGTAATCATTGTCAAAATCACCATCATCACATTTGTACAGATAATAGGGACACATATCATAATTACATAGACAAAGAGAAGACATCTCTTCAAAAGAGTAAATCCCTTTACAGGAATGGAATCA
>NW_012149374.1:462908-464052 GCF_000956105.1 Propithecus coquereli
AAAAAAGATTTATTTGCCAAAGAGTAGAATACAGGAGAGCAGGGAGAGACTATGGGAAAAATCATTAGAGCTCAGACTAGTTGGGCTGTCTGTGAAGACAAGAGTAAAGGAGACATCCATACATCTTTTGTTTAAAGTTAAAAAGGAAATCTTTATTCATGGCATAAAATATGGAAAATTTAGAGATGAGTAAAATTAAAACACATACAAGATAATTATTTGAGCTCTGAAGTGAAAGAAATCACTTACTATTATTTAAACTATTATTGGGTTTTTAATTTTTAGTACTAAATTTAAATTTCTAGAAATTTAATTTAGTCCTTTTTAATTTATAATTTATGTGATACAATATACACTTAAGTATACAATTCGATGATTTTGAGAAAATTTATGGAGTGGTGCAACCTCCATCACGATCCAGTTTTAGAACAATTCCATGACCCCAAGATGTGTCCGCATGCAGGTTTATAGACAATCCTCACTCCTACTCCCCCACCCCCCAGAAAGAAAACATTGAGAAATACCTCGGAGGGATAATGCTGGGTGGTATGTTAAGAGTATTCCAAACTTTTGAGAAAACTGCCAAACTGTTTTTCAAAATAGCTGTGTTCCTAGCTGTGCATGAGGGTTCCAGTTCCTCCATGTGGTCACCAACATTTGATAGTATCAATCCTCTTTTTTATTTTAGCCATTCTAATGGTTAAGTAATGGTATCTCATTGTGATTTTAACTTGCGTTAACCTAATAATTAGTAGCATTCAATACATTTCCATGTGCTTCTTTGTTTTTTGTTGTTACTGTGGGGTTTTTTTGGTGAAAGACTGAACATAAAAATGGACAATGGCCTGACCGTATATGACAATGCACTCTGACCCACAACCTCTGTAGTAATGAGTCCAGGGAGCCAAACTTTTTCAAAACTTCTGCAACAATGGCCAAGAAAGGCCAGGAATTGGTCAATAATTGTCAGCTTTCCTCATTTGTGCCTCTGCTCTCAACTCAAACCAGAGAAAGCCCAAAATGTCCCTAAACCAATCACATTGGATGCCTTGTATCCAGTTAGGCTACGTCCAGATTCCACATGCCAATAATCCCTCTTCAAAGCACACCTGAAACCTTTTCTTTTTTTCATTATAAGGATTTC
>NW_012149374.1:464102-464594 GCF_000956105.1 Propithecus coquereli
TCTTATAACAACCTGTATGAAACTCTGTCAGAATTCAAGAGGAATCTTTAACTCAGACGAACCAAAGAACCATTTTTATCTAGCAAGACCAGCCACAAACAAAAAAAGCAAGTAAATAGCAATTAAGAATTTCATTTTAAAAAAGCCATAAAACAACATAAACGTTCACTACACTATGTAATGGACTTCAGCTTTGTATTTACCAGATATATCACATCCATACGTTCCTGGCTCTTATTTTATAGTAGCTTCTGGCATGACAGGTTGTCTTCTAAGATATTGTACCAATGTCAATGAGAAAAAGCATTCTCGAAAGTACTATCACTTATCTAAGGAGAAGGGGAGTACAAATACATATGTGTGTGTGGATGTATATGGATGTATACACGTATTTGTGTGTGTGTGTATGCACACACACACACACACACACTGTTAAGGTTGCCTACGTGGAACTAAGGTAAAAAGATCAACAATTTAAGCTAAACTTCTTTG
>NW_012149374.1:468846-471639 GCF_000956105.1 Propithecus coquereli
TCATTGAATCGCCCTCCTGCTTCATGTTCGCAGGGCATTTGCTCTGGTCATTCAACATCATTTCACAAGTGCCAGGAATTCGGGCCATCCCAATGGCTTCTTTGCACCGCTCCAGCTTTCAGAGGGAATCTGTGTGCCTACGAGGGAAAGACTCTGCTTGTACCTGGAAGGAGGCAATTTTAGAACAAATAAAAATAGGTACCTATAGGCATCAGATCTGTATTTTTTGTGATCACACACACCCACATTGCATATGTGCATCATTTCTTTTTCAAATTGTCACTCAAGCTCTGGCCTATCTCACCAGACAGGGGTAAGTAAGAGAAAAAAAGTGATGGGCTGCCCACCCTCATTACCCCACAATCAAGCATTCTGGGCACAGACACTGCGGGTTGGTGTTCCTGAAGAGCTCCCTCCTCTGTTGCGTCCCTCTTTGCAGAGCAAGCCACGTTATTAGCGAGATGACACACAAACATCTTGGACTCCGGGCAGTTTAGATCTGGGTTCCCTGAGTGTATAGGAATTTCCTGGAAATGCCTGCTGCCCGGAACCTGGGACTCTTGTGAAGTTGCAGTGCCCCAGAAAGGATCATCCCATGGGAAGCTGACCTTGGATGCAGCCCCTTGAGCCTGGAGCAAGACTCCGCATTGCAAGCTACCCAGGCTGGGTCCTTGTCCAGACCACCTGGAGGAGGCCCCCAGGGTCATTTTTAAAAAATCTTACTTCTCATATCAGACAAAGCAACAGTAATACATCTGCTCACATCCACTCCGAGCCAGCAGGGACATTGAGCATAACACCAAAAGTGGGCCCACCTACACCATCAACCAACTGAAAAATAGAAATGGACTGAAAAATAGACTTTTATACAATCAGAGTCTTCCCAGGCTTTTCCTGCCTGCAGGTTCAGTTAAAGAGACACCTTGAAATTCTCAGATTTTTCTTATGCTTATGTAACCCAAGGCCATGTTTTCTCAATTTAAAAATAGGCCTATTTGTCTGGCTATGAAATATCCCCTCGTTTCTATATGGAAAAGAGGATCAGTGTGCTGAGAAATCAAGGGAGATCTTGAAATAAAGAACGCCAGAGTGGAACGATAAAGAGAAACTATTATTTGCTGCTAGCAGGAGGGTCTCGGTCTGCAAATGAGACTGTCCTACCTCCAGATAGTTAGCAGAAGTTTTATATGATACAGACCAGCCAGGTGAAAGGTGGAACTTGGAACAAGCATGTGATGTGTGAAACATGATAAATGTGTCATTATTAATTAGAAGCACATGGCATAAGGACTTGCAGTTTAGGGTCAGCAAGGTAAACAAGTGCTTTACCTTGGGAAGTCGCCATGCTTTGTCCTGTTGGTGCTGCAAAAGGAGTAGCTCTTGGTCATGTAGGAGTTTCAGACAAAAATGTTAAGCCTTCACAGAAGCAAAATTGTCACAGAAATCACAGAAGCAGCATGAGCCTTTTGAGCATTACCTCTAACAGTGTTTATTCTGAAGGGGGGGGGTTGGCAAGTCTTTTAACTTCTGGACAAAAATATTTGTGGAAAGTTCATGATGGCACAAGACATAATACATGCTCATGAAATCTATTTTCTTGTAATAGGCACTTAATATAATTTTTTTTTTTACTAGTGTAACAGGTGCAAGTTGATTCTCAGATACCAGCTGTATTTTAAGTTTATTTAAAAAAAGAAAAAACTTTTCTGATGATACTGAATATGTTAATTCCCTTCTTAGCTAGTCGCAATGATTCACAGAAGCATTCTTTCTCCTTTTGGTGTGGCACCAAACCATATACCTGACTCAGCTGCCAAAATCAGTTGATTCATCAAGCTGAACTCCACTTTAAGAGATGATCTGTCAGTGCTGCAAGAAATTCTTCGTTTTATAATGTATCTCTGGAGTACCCAACCCGAGACTCTGTGTTTATGGTTTCACTAAGGTTTTGACTCTTATAGTCATCTATTTTTACTTATTTATTCAAATGAGAATCTTAATCTTATGCTAAAATGAAGCTTTTAGAAAATCATAAAACCTTAAAGTTAGCCAGTGCTTAATTCTTCAAGTTTCTGCTAAGATTAAACCATACCTTCTCGGATAGAAGGATGTCATATTATGTCTGGTTTAACTCCTTGACGTTTATTCAATTGTTCAGGAAGCACAAGTGGTATGAGGTTGGTGTTTGAAAATTAAGAGTTGCACAATGTCTGTTGTTATTAAATTCTATTCGTCTCCATTATGTAATGGAGTAAGCATAGTTGTCGTTGTATTTGAGATTCTTCAACATTACACCACCCAAATATATAGGAAATATTTTTATGGGTATAACCTGTAACCAAAGTATTAACCAGGAGCTGTTAACTAAATTCAAACAAGGCCGATTCAGTCCCATATAAACACCAGCTGGAGAAAAACCCTCAGAGTAGCCAAACGGCAGATCTTTTCAGCAGGGATACTACCATTCAGCTCGGTTCAACTCTACATGGATTTTTTTATCATTTTGACGAGTTTTGCCCCAGCGATTGTGACCATTCACCCGAGAGTCATGCACACTCAAGAAGTACAGTATTTTGTCAGAGCTTTGCCCTCATGTCTTATTTGGGTGGTGATAATGAGATCATGAAGGGAAATATACCAAACAGATCAGTTGGTACCAATGCAGAAAGGCAGTGCTAAACAGTGATAGGGCTCAGTGTGGATGGACATCTTACACCCCTTGTTACTCTGAGGTCCTAACTCAAGATACCACTCCAGTATTGCAAAGCTTGTCCCTTTTCTCTGTGTCTAAAA
>NW_012149374.1:482669-493586 GCF_000956105.1 Propithecus coquereli
TTCCTAAATGTGTATACTACCATTCTATTTGCCACATTTTGTTCCTGAAACCAGATACCTTGTTTTTCTTTTGGTTCTGTTACTCCAAATGAGAAATGTATTCCTTTCTAATCTTCAATTTTGACATTTAGATATTCTCCAACTGCACCCATGCAATCCTTAGCCCTTGGTCTGGTGCAAGAATGTGTAGCTTTATTGCAAAAATATATTTGCTGGCCATATTCACATCTGCATATAGAAAACTCTACGTCTAACTCCACTTTCCCCCCAACAATTAATTTGCTCTTGGTGCATTTGCCAGTTTGAGAGAAATCATACTCTATGCCAGAAGTGTTTTTCTATTCCAATCCTAAAAGGCTCTTTCAAGTTGTCAATAAATAATAATAAACGTATCTCATAATATTAATCAAGTGATGGGGTCATTGGAAATTGAGTTTGTTCCACTTGTCACATTTTTGACTCTTTATTCTATTCCTGACCAAGAACCTGCAGGGAAATCATCTCTTCAGGGCTTAAGCCTTCTTCTATTTGGAGAGAGCTGTGTGCTGTATCTTCTGGTCTAGTGGAGGCTACATGACATTCATATGACCTTGAACCCTTCAAGAACTACAAATTCACTTTCATTATCTTTGGATGTCTCTTCTCTTTCCTCTCTACTCACCAGCAGGCACAGAGCCTGCCAGAATAGATAAAAGGGGGCAAATGAATGATATTCCAAGGTGGAATGTGAAAGAAGCAAATACAGACAAAACTTGGCAGTAAAAACCTGACCAAATACACACCCCACCAAGCTTGGGCAGCATCTTCCATTGGACAATAAGAATCGTACTACTTTTTCCCAATATGGAAATATATCAAGCTTTTCCCAAGCTCCTGCAAGCACTAAGTGCTGGGATGTGTAAATTGTCCCATTTCTGATGCTAAATGCCAAGGTCAGGTAACTCAGGGGTCAAGTGTTCTGCTGTCATCAGAGGCTACATCTTTTACGAGTTAACATATCTCATCTTTTCTCATCCCAGTTTATTATTTTTTAAAGCACTAACACATTAATTTTACTGCCAAAGAATTGTGTTCCTTGTTATTATTTTTAAGTTCTTTCATTCGTCTGTGTCAGCAGCTGCAGCTGAAACTCCAAGATGCCTGATTCTAGAAAGAATTCCCAGGGTACGAAATGGGCAAGGTACATTTGCGGTGTCAGGAAAACCTGTTTAGTTAGAGTCTTATCTTGGTGCCCTGCTGCCCTTTTTAAACAAATGTATTGGATTTTTGTACTTTATTGCTGCTTCATAGCCCAATCTCTGAAATACACTTCTCTAATTTTGTGTGCGAGAGAGAGTTTACTTAACAAACGATCCCATATTGCCTTTAACAGGGAAGGTTGTTAACCTGGATTATTGTACACAGATAGAACATCACATGTGAAGCACTTGCAGCTTTCCAGCTTTCAGCATGCTTTTTTCCCCCCATTTCCAACAGGTTCATGAATCTTGAGCTGGGCGTCGAGCACAGAGGGGTGAATAAAATTCAGCATGCTCTCTGTAAGTCTCATGCATTTCTGAAATCTGCCACTCTTGAACAAGATGGTCCTGGGGAAATGACTGGCACAGAGTATTCCCAACGGAAATATCACTTATAGAATATCTCTTTTAATTGTATTGCCAAGTTCACCAATTGATGTTGCCAGCTGTTGTCCTTTTGTCCAGTTGAGTTTTGATTTTTCTCCGATTTATTGCCATAATTGTATGATTAATAGAGATAGTAAGCTTTCATCCGAAACACTGGGCAGTCACAGAGCCACAAATAGATTGTTAGTTGGGTCTTCAGAAATAGTCCTCAGTTTCAAGGAAGAGGAAAGCTACAATGTTAACGTTTCAAATGCAGGAAGATTGCTTCTCTGTTACCCATGTCCAAGAGAGGAATCATACGTAACTTTAAAAACCCCTAGCAACATTAAGATAGATTCTTATGGCAATTGTAACTACAACTGCCCATTCAGTTGAGACAGTTAGGTAAATTATGATGCAGAAATGAATGGTGCAGTTATTAGTATTTTCAGCTCTTCTTCCCTTAAGTCTTCCTTCAACGTTCCTACGTCCAACTCTTCTCCCTTCAGCTGTGTTCTATTCCCAAGGTCTTGATTGTCACTGACTTCTGACCTCTTGCTTTGGTTCATATTTTAAATGAGGCACTTCCTCAAATTTTAAATGGGGCACTTCCTGCTCCTAAAAGAACCCAGCATATGGTTTAGGGAAGTCAACAGATTTCTCCCTACTTTTTGAATGTTTCCATATCTAGGGTCTTTTTCTCTTTTCTGAGTGTCTGTTTTATCTTCAATGATCTAGATTCAAAATGCAGGCATACCTCAAATATATTTCGGGTTCAATTCCAGACCACTGTGATAAAGCAAATATTGAAATAGAGTGAGCCACACAAATTTTTTCATTTCCCAGTGCATAAGAAGTTTTGTTTACACTATACTATAGTCTATTAAGTGTGCAGTAGCATTATGTCTATAAACACAATGTAAACACTTTAATTATAAAATGCTTTATTATGAAAATATGCTGATGATCATTTGAGCCTTCACTGAGTCCTACTCTTTTTGCTGGCAGAGGGTCTTGCCTTCATGTTGATGGCTGCTGACTGATCAGGGTGGTGGCTCCTGAAGCTTGGGGTGGCCATGGCAATTTCTTTAAATATAACAAGAATCAAGTTTGCCATGTTCATTGACTCATTTTTCCATGAAAGATTTCTCTGCAGCATGTAATGCTGTTGGATGGCATTTTAGCCACAGTAGAACTTCTTTCAAAATTGGAGTCAATCCTCTTAAGCCCAGCCACTGCTTTCTCAACTAAGTTTATGGAATATTCTAAATCCTTTGTGGTCATTTCAACAATATCCACAGCATCTTCACCAGGAATAGATTCCATCTCCAGAAACCACTTTCTTTGCTCATTTATAGGAAGCAACTCCTCATCTGTTCAAACCATGTCATGAGATTGCAGCAATTCAGTTGTATCTTCAGGCTCCACTTCTAATTCTACTCTAGCTCTCTCGCTATTTCCACCACATCTGCAGTTACTTTCTCCACAGAAGTCTTGAACCCCTTGAAGTCATCCATGAGGGTTGGAATCAACTTCTTCCAAACTCCTGTTAATGTCGATATTCTACCCTCCTCTCATAAATTGTGAATATTCTTAATAGCATGTAGAATGGTGAATCCTTTCCAGAGGGTTTTCAATTTACTTTGCCCAGATCCCTCAGTGGAATCACTATCTATGGCAGCTACAGCCATACAAAATGTATTTCTTAAATAAGAAGATTAAAAGTCAAAATTACCCCTTGCTCCATGGGCTGCAGAATGGATGTTGTGTTAGCAGGCATGAAAAGCAACATTTATCTCCCTGTACATGTCCATCAGAGCTCTTGGGTGACCAGGTGCATTCCATGAGCAGTAATATTTTGAAGGGAATCTTTTTTCTGAGCAGTAGGTCTCAACAGTGGGCTTAAGATATTCAGTAAACCATACTGGAAACAGATGTATTGTCAGCCAGGCTGTGTGGTTCCACTGATAGAGCACAGGCAGAGTAGATTTAGCATCATTCTTAGGGGCCCTAGGATGTTTGGAATGGTAAATGAGTGCCAATTTCAACTTAAACTCACCAGCTGCATTAGCCCCTAGTAAGAGAATCAGCTTGTCCTTTGAAGTTTTGAAATCAGGCATTGACATTTCCTCTCTAGCTGTGAAAGTCCTATATGGCATCTTCTTCTAGTATAAGGCTGTTTCATCTATATTGAAAATCTGTTGTTTAGTGTGGCCATTTTTATCAATGATCTTAGCTAGATCTGCTGGATAACTTGCGGCAGCTTCTACATGAGCACTTGCCGCTTCACCTTTCATGTTTATGTTATGGAGATGGTCTTTTCCCTTAAACCTCATGAATCAACCGCTATTAGCTTCCAGCTTTTCTTCTGCAGCTTCCTGAACTCTCTCAGCCTTCATAGAACTGAAGAGAGCTAAGGCCTTTATCCATATTCGGCTTTGACTTAAGGGAATCTTGTAGCTGGTTTGATCTTCTCTCCAGACCACTCAAACTTTCTCTGTATCAGCAATAAGCCTGCTTTGCTTTCTTATTATTAGTGTGTTCACTGTAGTAGCACTTTTAATTTTCTTAAAGGACTTTTCCTTTGCATTCACAACTTGGCTAACTGGCATAAGAATTCTTGTTTTTGGCTTTTCAATTTGCCTTCCTCATTAAGCTTAATCATTTCTAGTTTTGAATTAAAGTGAGAGATGTGCAGCTCTTCCTTTCACTTAAACAGTTAGAGGCCACTGTAGGGTTATTAATTGGCCTAACTTCACATTTTGGTATCTCAGAGAACAGAGAAGCTGGAGGAGAGGGAGGGAAGTGGGAGAATGGCTGGTCAAGTGAGGACACACACAACATTGATCGAGTTCACATGCGCCATATATGGGTGCGATTTGTGGTGTTCCAACATAATTACAATAGTAACATTAAAGATCACCGATCACAAATCATCGTAACAGATATCATAATAATTTAAAAGTTTGAAATATTGGGAGAATCACCAAAATGTGACACAGAGACACCAAGTGAGCCTAAGCCTATGTTGCTGGAAAAATGGCGCCCATAGACTTGTTCAATGCAAGATTGCCACAAACCTTCAATTTGTAAAAAAAAAAAAAAAAAAGCACCGTATCTGTGAAGTGCAATGAAGTGAAGCACAATAAAATGAGGTATGCCTGTACAATCCCTTGACCATTTCTCATTAATAATTCACTCCCCTCCATAACCTTAGGGATTATCTGCAACTCCAAGGGGAAAGACCACATCTTTGCAGGGTTGTATTTTCACCAACTCCTTATCTCCCTTCTTCCTCTTTCATCTCCCAGAACATCCAATACTTTCCCCATTACTCCGGTAGACTATTTCTACCATCTTTAACTTCCCTTGGAGTTTTACCACTTACACTAAGCAGGTTGGTTAAAGAATTTTTTTCCAGACAAATACAGAGCTCTTCCTAAGGAATTATAGTAAATCACTTTTTTTTTTTTTACAAAAAAAAAAAAAATACTACATGTGAAAGAGTTTATCTCTCCCCATTCTCAATCTCTATGTCCCTTCCTCCAAGTTTGACTCAAACATTTTCTATTTTTGGAGACTAGCTGAGTTAGAGATGACCAAAAGGCAATGGAAGTAGAAACTTTTTACCTGTTCACCTTTATGGATAAGGTGTTAGAAAATGAGCATAGTCAATTCATACAACAAAGTATTGAGAAAAACACTTTATCAAGTCTATTCGTTGAATTAATATCACCTGGTGCTGTGTGTTCCCTCCCAAAATTCATAGGTTGAAATCTAATCACCAATGCGATGGTCTTAGGAGGTGGGACCTTTGGAAGGTGATTAGGTCATGAGGGCAGAGTCCTTATGAGTTGAATATTTTGAGTATTCAAGATCATAATATGCTAGAGTTAAAAATCATGGCTGTTCAATAGGATGGATCCTAAAATCACCTGGCCAAACACTCTCATTTTACAGATGAGGAACTAGGAGATGTTGACTTTTCTCGCACCATCTAGCCAGTCTCTGACAGTGTCAGGGTCTAGCACCTGGGTATCCTAACTCTCGGGCCAGTTCTTCTATTCTATGCTGTTGTTCCTTGACTAGAGATAGCGATCCCAGGTAGCAATTACTCTATCTATTTCTCCAAATGGATATGGATATCTCTGCAGATGGAATAGAGTACAATTCATACATATTTTAATTTAGCCAGAATTAGAGTAATACAGAGTTGTATTAATATGTGGAACATAATTAATATGTTGTATGTAATTAATGCAGTATATATAACACGTGGAGTATCTTCTTGATACTGAAGATTCAACTTCTGCCAACCTAATAGCTAAATAGTTTGGAGAAGGATGAGGTGGAAAATCTATCTCTGGAAAACCTGATGAAATGGACACCACCTCAGTCTTCATTTTGAGTTCAGAATTACACAAATTGGTATATCATTCTTGACATTCAGCCACTTACTTATGTCACCTTGGACAACATTACTGCTAAACTCAATCTGACTGTCCTCACCTGCTAAATATTGAATAGGAATAATAGTGCCTATCTTGTAGGGTTTGGTTCTGCTTAAAAAAAAAATAGTATATATGAAAGACCCATTTCTTGAGCACTGTATATGCTCAAAGGATACTAGTTTTCCTTCTTCTCTCTCATCATTGCAATTTTACTTGCATTATTAAAATTAAATACCTAAAATTGGTTCATCTAATTCTTAGATCCCATTTCAAAATAAAACTGATTTTACTTTTACTCCTCGTGGGGCAGTAGTAAGACTTACATACTGTCTTAGGCACATAGTAATTCTTTTTTCTCTTTTTTTTTTTTTTTTTAGAAAATACTCATTTGTGACAGAACTGCCACATAGTCTTGAAGAATAAGGAAAGTCGGGCGATGAATGACTATTTTCCAGAAGACAGGTGAAGCATATTTGGTAGATTAATTCTCAATTCACCTTCTCAGAGGAAAAGGACAAAACCCTCATTTACCAAGATTCTAAAGAGATTTCCGGGCAAGTCCCTAGCCAGCCCCGCATCAGTCTTTGCTTTGAAGCATTCGTTCCCCAGAGCTTGGCTTCCTCCACTAGGTCCCAAACCTTTTATTGAGCTGCACGAGGGCTGGAGGAAACAGTCCGCTCCTTGCGCTGACATTCACCTGTCTGGTGGCACTCAGGAGAGGGATGGTGCCTGTGCTTATCAAGGAATCAATCTTTCTGCCTATCATCCTCTTTTTCTTCAGAAGAAAGCGAGTCAGTGCAATTACCTCATCCAGAACAATTACCTCACCTTAAACTGTCTATTCTCCAGAGAAAGGTGTTTGGGAGCAGGTAGCACTTTGCAAGAGAGATGGATTTTTAAAAAGTGCGGGCATCCATATCGAGCGTGAGCCTTTGGGAACTGTTGGGAAGGTTGTCTTTCAAACCGGGGCTTTCTTTTCTAATGGGGTTAACGAGGCAAAAGGGGACAGGTATTCTGACCAGCTGAGTTCTGTTGCCACTTTGAGGGCCCCACCCTTCCAGAGATATTGGGGTGGCTGCCGCAGGGGCCTTGGACTCAGAGCAGCTCCCTGGGCGTTGTCTTTGCTCTGAAACTCAGTGCCCTAGGAAAATCTCTCTACAGCTACTCCTTTAGCAGAGGGAAGTATAAGAGGCAACTGTGAGGCACTTTCAAAAGCCCCTTAAGTAAAGATTTGACAATCTATTAAAAAACAAACCACAGAAAGACCCTGTCTCAAAACAAAAACAAAAATAAACAAAAAAGAAATAAACCACAGTATTTAAAAAAAGTATTATTTCCTTCTTGTTATAAAGACCCAGCACGTCTCTCCTTTCCCTAATATTTAGCAGAAAGACAATTCCCAGGGTGCAGATTAAAACTAACAAAAATAGGAGCTATCATAAATGAGGGAGCTTCTGAAAAGTTTGAGGGCCAGGTGCGGTGGCTCACACCTGTGATCCCAGCACTTTGGGAAGCTGTGGCAGGAGGATTGCCTGTGGCCAGGTGCTCAAGGTTGCAGGGAGCCACGATGTGCTACTGCAACCCAGCCTGGGCGACAGAGTGAGACCCCGTCTCAAAACATACAAAACAAAAAACCACAAGCAACAAGATGAAAAGTTGAAAAGTTTTGAGATTCTGGAGTCATGAGGACAAGAGAAAAGGGAATCAGAGGAAAAAAAAAAAAGTAAAATAAAAATTGATCACATATTGCTTAATGAATCTACAATTGTAATTCCCCACCTCTTTATTTACATGAGTGCAGTTAGCATGGCTGCAATCATGGATTGATTTCATTATTTTTTCCCCCATTCTGCATTGATTTTTAGTCTTTCCTTTTCTTAGGAGTGATGTCTGATCTGATGTTAAAAGTGGAAGCAGGAGAGGCAGGACTCTGAAAGTTGATGAACAAAACAGAGGTCTCCTGGAAGCAGCTGACAGTGAGTTAAAGCAACCTAGATGCCCACGGATCCTTCTGCGCTGCGTTCGCCTCCGAGAGGCCCGCCGGCTGCGCCCGCCATCCCGAGGCGTGGACTTGTCCCCCGCCGCCGCGTCTCTGTTCCCGCGAGCGGGGGCTGCTGGGGGGGCCCGGAGCACCCGGGGGCACGTGGAGCCGCCGCGCTCACCTGCGCCCCCCGCCCGCCGGCGCCGCCCCGCCCCGGCGCTGCTCATTGGCTGTCGCTCCGAGGGGCGGGGCGGGGGCGGCCGCGGGGTCTCATTAGCGATGCGGACTCGCTCCTCCGCTCCGTAGTCCGCGGCCCGGCGGCGGCGCGGCGGGGACGGCGGGCGACTCCGGTGGCAGCGGTCGCCGCGCTAAGGGAGGCTATGGGGACGCGCGCTTTCTCGGGGTGCCCCTCCAGTGGCGGCTCGGAGCGCCCTGCCCCGCTGCTGTAGGCAGCGGCCGTGGAGCAGAGTCACTCGCTGAAGACCCCCGGGACCCACTTGCCGCGGGCCCTGCGTCGCCGTGCCTCTCCCGGATCCGGCAGCGTGGACGAGGAGCCGTGCCCCAGCGCGGGGCGAGGAGCATGGGGACGGCGGCGGCCGCAGGAGGCGGCGGCGGAGGGACGCGCCGGTGGCTGCGGTGGCTGGGGCTGTGCCTCTGGGCGGCGGGGGCTGCGGCTGCCCGAGGTAAGTGCTGAGCAGCGGGGGGCGTGGGCGAGGGCGCGCCAGCCACGCCGAGCGGGACCCGCATCTTTGGCGTTGGCTCCCAAGTTGCGCCCCGCACCTCTCCGCGCGCCGAGCCCGACAGGGTGGGAGTGGGATGGAGGACTCCGCGGGGACCACCGCTTTCCAAGCCAAGTTTGCCATCTGCAGCAATCCTACAGGTTGCTGTGACCCGGGCCCCTACCCTTTAGTCGCATCACCTGCTCCGTTTTCCAAGCCCTCCCCAATTGCTGCAGATTGGAGTAGCCCGGTCTTCGCCCCAGTCTCGCTCTCCTCTGTCCTCTCCACTTCCTCGTAAGGCGTGATCAGTCGTGGGTGGGCGCCGTTGGCGGTGTCCGAGAGTTTCTGGGGAGAGGGGCCGGGGGATGGGAGTGTCTGTAGGGTGGGCTTGAACCCAGAGGGCGCCTTTTCCCTTTGGGGAGCACTAACACCCAAGCTGGAGCCCCCTCGTTCTGCGCTGAGCTTGGCACCCCTCGGGCGACCCCGGCCGGGGGTCCTGGCCGGCCCCGGGCTTGCCCTGGCGGAGGCCCGTGTGCACCGGGCCGGGAGAGCCGCGTGCGCCGCGCGGGGGTGACCGCGCCTGCAGCGCCGAGCCCGGCGAGCGCTTGGCCGGAGGCTGCTCGCCAGGCGCCTCCTCTCCCCGCCTCTGCTACCCCGGCCCCGCGCGCGGCGGGGAAACCTCTGCCGCTTCCCTCCTTACAAGCTTAGACCTCATTTTCTTGCTGCCTCTGGACTCCAGCAGAGTGAAATTTTGCAACTGGTTTCAGCTCCACCTTGAGCGAGGACAGGAAGCATCAACTTACAGATAAATCCCAAGGACTTGTTTTGAAGATGATCAGAGGCCAATTCAGACATAGCTCGAGTACAGTGGCTTTACCTTTGGAAAAAAAAAAATCCGGAAGCTTCTCCTTCCTGCGCGTCTTTACCTTTCTCCTTCCCTGCGTGCCGTCCATTAGGCTTAGAATATGTGATTGCATTAAATGCTCTGCCTAACGCTCGTCTGGCGAGAGGTGTAACTGAGCTGCCCACCTCGTCACCTTCTGCCCTGGCGCTCTCCTGTCGCATTCTGGGCAGCCAGGAGACGGAAAGGGTGGAAAGGGCTGAGGATGATCACAAAAGAACTAATCTCATTTTTAGGAAAGCTTACGGTGTATTAAAAGCAGTCGTGCTGCCTGGAAAGAAAAGAAAAAAAAAAAGATGCCTAGAGGCTTTCTGTTTTATGATCCTGTTCTGTGACTATTTGCATTTCATTTCCTGAAAAGTTTTTTTTTTTCTTTTTTTCTTTTTTTTTTATGGGGCAGGCTTTTTCAGAAAGGAAAGGTTTAAACATGAGCCTCAGTGATTGCATACTGGTGATGGTGAAGCACAGTTCCTTTCTCGTGCTGGAAAAAGCACAAGCTTCAGCCATTTAATTTACTACCGCGAATGCCTCATTGCAAAGTCAGCCGAGTTGTTTTTAATACACTGTTATGGGGGGAAAGTGAGCCTTTTGTTTTCTAAACGTTGATCGGAACGTCTGAGTTTCCAGTCGCTCTTTGGTGTGCAATACCTAACTGGCTGACTCCAGGTGCTGACCCTTGGAATTTGGTCTGCGAGGTTGCCTTGGAAGCCAGCTCCACACAAGAGGTAGGGACATGCCAAAGCCTCTTGGATGGAGTTTTGCTGGCTGTGAAACGAAGGCTAGCACCTCTTGTCTGCAAGCTGTTCTTTAAAGGTCTACTGGAAAACATACTGTACATTGCACAGGCTTATTTACAGCAAACGTCTTGCACAGATCATAGTAATATGCAAGACACATGGAGTGGAGCGGTAAATCTGACTGCTATTTCCCATGTCATATTTCACTTTCGCTTTCTGGGGCACGAAGCCCATTCTTCTTAGCGTCTGTCAGAGATTCCTCAAGAAATGAGCACTAATCAGGCGATGAAGCCTGTGAAACCACGTGCACCTGGCTCTGGACAGGTGGCCACAATTAGGGTTTTCAGAACAAAGGGTGTGTTTTCAATGTTAAGTTCGCCCATCCCAGACAGGTGCACCCAATTCATTAACATCAAGATAAGGCACTCCTGGCCGGGCGCCGTGGCTCACGCCTGTAATCCTAGCTCTCTGGGAGGCCGAGGCGGGCGGATTGTTTGAGCTCAGGAGTTCGAAACCAGCCTGAG
>NW_012149374.1:502846-506037 GCF_000956105.1 Propithecus coquereli
TCCAGTTTAACAATATTTTAAAAGTCTTGAATTTTCTTTTGCAATAATTGGGGTCTTATGTCTGCATCTAGTTGATTTCATGTACTAAGGGAGAAACTGACTCCCCCAGAATTTTAAGAGTTTGCTCAAAGTTAGCTTTTTGTTATTATAAGTAAGAGGCTTTCTAACACTCCTCTAACACTCAGTGCTCCTTCACTTTATTATATTTTCTCCACTTAAGCTGTATATGCTTAAGAATGATCCAGAGTTCGAAATAATGAGAGAATGAGGCTGTGGTTAAGTAAGAGGTAGAACAAACTCAGTTGGCTTAAAAAACAAAACAAAAAACAACCCAATAGCATGGCTGGGCATTGTGGCTTACGCATATAGTCCCAGCACTTTGGGAGGCCAAGGCAGGGGGATCACTTGAGTTGCAGCTAGGGGTTCGAGACCAACCTGGGCAACATAGCAAGACCCCATCTCTACAAAAAGTAGTAAAATTAGCCAGGTGTGGTGCCGTGCATCTGTAGTCGCAGCTACTCAGGAGCCTGAGACAGGAGGATAGCTTGAGTCCGGGAGTTCAAAGCTGCAGCGAACTATGATTGTGCCACTGCACTGCAGGCTGGGTGACAGTGAGACCTTATTTCTCAAATCAACGAAAACCAGAGCAATGTCCATATGGGATACTGACGCTCCTCAAGCAGTTGGATTGTTGCTGTCACAACACGATACGGGACCTGGCGTCTGGGTCCGTTTGCCTCTGCCACAAGGCCCTTCTTGTTCACTATGACTTACCCTCTACCTGTTAGTTCTTGTCTGATAGCACATGCCTAAGAATAATAAAATTGTCTTTCTAATTTATGTTAAGGTATACATGATATTTCGACTAAAAATTCTAAAATCTGTTCGATAGTGTGATAAAACTCTCAGCAGAATTCAGTTACCAGAGAGAAATGAAATAACTGTAAGAGGATTTTACATTTCTTTCCCCCCCAACAGATTGTAAAGCCCACCTTCCTAGAAAGGCTCTTCAAGAAAGACGATTAAGTGACATCTATCAGGTGACCCTAACATGAAGGGCTGTTTTGAATAATAATTCATTTGCATGCAACTTGACGTTTTTAGGGGACTTTCACAATTTCCATCACTTTGCATCTTCACATCCACCCAGATACTGAACTGATGATGAAATTAAGGTTGAGAGATTTTTCAACCAAGGCCAGGCAGGTGGCAATAAACAGCAGTAGGACTGGAAGCCAAGTCTGCACATGGGTTCAGGACTGTTTTGATGACATTGCCATGTAATTCTGATTTATTAACGCATTGATTATCCTAAAGTAAGATGATACGTCACTTCTGCTCATATTCCATTTGACCGGGAGGTGTGGATAGGTGAGCATGTGAGAGAAGGAGAAATAGATGAATAAAAATTCTTTCCAGCCCCCGTCTTGCCTTGTCGTTCTGTGTGGTGTTGTGTTTCTCGGGGTCATAAACAGAAACGGCCCTGTCTAGGACAAGGGGCAGTAAGAAATGTGTCAGAGTGATTGGAAGGAAAGCAAAATTGGGACTATATTAAAAAAATAATATACTGTAGTGTGGAATAAGGGGTGTGTAAAATATTTTGAGCAACTTGCTAAGCAAGAACATTTTCTTAAAAACAAGGGCATTAACATAGCTCATTAAAGTAAGTAATATCACAAATGACAGTAGTTCTGTGGTTTTATTTTTAAGGACGCTATTACAGACACCACAGTTTTTTTTAGAAATATAACACTAGCCCCCAATCTTGCATAGCTTTGTGAATACCTTGTCCTTATTATTGATTTTGAGTGTATGCGCTTTATGTTTACTTTCCGAGTTCAGGTATAAAACAAGATTAAAGTCTTCTAATTTGTGTTTGAAAGTAGTCTGGTGGTACAATGCAATCGGAACCCTAATAACAATTTTCATCCGTATGTCTTTAATAATTAAGCTGTTTTTTAAAAAACAGGGAAAAAATACAACAAAATAAAATTCTTTTCCAGGCAAATGTTAAGTGTGTCGTAAGGAGCTGAGAAAAGTATCTACCCTTCATCTGAATAGACAACCCTTCTATCTCCTTCAGTATTGGGACCGGAAGCCACTGCAGTTACTACCAGGTTGCATCATGAGATTTCCAAAATTGTTTCTCTTAAAAAAAGGCAATCACAAGGTCACTATGAGGTGTGTGGGTGGGATGTAATGTTTGGAGGTTTGCTTTAAAAGGAGCAAAGTTGAATAAATTTTTTTTTCGCCTTGGAGCAAAAACAAAAACATCCATCTGATGTTTTCTAAAGTTTAGCAGCTAGCTTTCAATAAACATCAGTGTTTGAGATATCAATGTCAAAAGGGCTCTAACATCACATTGTGCAGTGGAGAAGACGATTGTGGAGCCAATTATTAATAATTGTCAGGGAGATAAGTGCTACAGTACATGGATATCTGTGTGTGTATTATATATTAGAATGTCGTATATCATCGTCATGTCAAACTTACGTTATTGAAGTTCTAGGCCATTAATTTAAATGGCATTAGTAACACTTAAACTTGAGATGTGGTTACAATTTTGACTTGGAAAGTCAGCCGCCTAATTCTGGTATTCCCATTTCTCTCTCCACGGTATCTCCTTTGTGACCCCATCCCTTAGTCTTCTCTTGTTCCCTTTCTTCTTCCCAAGTCCAAACTTCCTTTCCTTGCAGGCAATGTGAAGGGCTGCAAAGTTCAAGACTGTGTGTCTGCCAAAGCATCGCTTTTCTCTCTGGTTCTTTTCATTCGTAGAATGATAAGAACTGACTAAATTACCTTTAAAACTTCCTCCTGCTTTACCATTCTGTGATGCTACCCTTTGTTTTTGGAACTGTTTATTCTCAGTATTTTTATTATTTCAGGGAGCTGTTCTTGGCATTGCAAATATCTGTCAAACCTTCCATAAAGGGATAATACTCTGGAAGTAGCATTTGCAAGCCCCCAAGTTCACGGGGCTTCACAATGACGCTGGTAATCCTCGGCTTAAAGCCTTTTCAAGAGTGTACCAGCAATAAAAGAGATTTAATTTCATGTTTTGATTTCTCTTAAATCAGTGGATGCAAACTAACACGTATGTGTCACTCTTGCACAGAAGTGGGGTGACGACAATAGCTGAAGGATTAGGCACCCCTCCCCTGAGCCATAGCTTAGTTGGCTGTGTGGGCCCA
>NW_012149374.1:506087-510887 GCF_000956105.1 Propithecus coquereli
AATAATTATAATTGTATTTAATGTGTACCATTACTCTAAGTACTCTATACACATTAACTCATTTATTCTTAAAATAACTCTATCAGGCAAGTACTATTACTGATCCCATTTGTCAGATAGGAAAAGAGGACATAGAAAGGGTAAAAACTTGCTCAAGGTCATGGAGTTAGTATATGGCAGGGCCTGGATTTGAACCTACTTCCTCTGACTCCAGAGTCCAGGACAAGACAATTTTCTGAACTGTGCCGAAAACAAAACGACCCTTGTGTTTCGGTGACAAAAGTACTAAAATGGTATCTCTATTGCTGTCAAGAGTTGTAGAGGAATTTAGAGTGGCTTAAATAAACCTATAAATACATTCCGATAAATCTAAGAGATTTATGTTGTATGGAAATAGCCACCCTCTCACTATTCAGCTTAATATACTTTGGGATTGGATTCACACTTAAAATTCCGGATAACAGTTTCCAATATGATAGCTTGCTTTTTTTTTTTTTCCCTTTCAATTTTAAATTTCAACAGAAAATATTACTCTGATTGAGTACACCATCCTTGGAATGGCAGATCCTAAGAGACTATTTGTTGCATGTCTTGTATTTTTAGCCTTGTTTGCCAGGGAAATGTGGAGCATGAGATTTGAGAATAGATTGTTAACACCAGAGGCTGCTGTTTCTGCTGTTTTGGGTACTCCTGCTGCTGCTCTTGCGAGGCAGATGGCTAGATTCATTTATAGAAAATAGATATTCGTTCTATTTTGCATTTCCACTTTGAAAAGAACTTTTAATTGTTTGTGCCACATTGCATCGTATGGCCTTATTGTGTGCATACACATGCTGCGCGGAGATAATTTTCAGAATTAGGCGGATGTTAATGTATTCAGTTTGGACTGTGTTATCTGAAATCCACTGCGAACTCTGTTGTGCTTTTGGAATTTTCTTCTGAAAGTGGTTATGTTTGCGGTATGGCGCGTACCAAGCATTTTGTGCTCAGCTCACTGCCACTCCCCCAGCCCCATTTCACTAGAATCCAGTGATAGGAGTATTAGGGTTGTGTTTGTGGCGCTAAAGCAGGAACAGCAGGTAAGTCTTACACTTCTCAGACTACATCAGGCCACAGTAGGACATGAAATATTTCCTGATACTGTTTCTAACAGGGCGAGAATAAGGTGAGACTTGTATTCTTCTTATATGACTGGTTCTTTCTTTTTTTTTACCCCCTAGGCTTCAGAGTAGCTTTTATTTTTTTTAAAACATTTTAAGTTCTTTTTTATCGATGCATGAGGTACATAGTTTCCGGGTACAAGTGATAACTTAATGCATTCATCTAATTTGTAAAGAGCAAATCAGCATACTTGGGATATCCATCACCTTAAATATTTGGATTTTTTTTCCCTCTGCTAGAAATACTCAAATTATTCTCTTCCAGCTGTTTTGGAATGTACAACGGATTATTGTAAACCATGGTCACCTTACTGATCTACCAAACACCACGTCTTATTTCTTCTGTCAAATTGTAGATTTGTACCCGTTTATCAACTTCCCGTCTTCTGATAGTTTCTTTCATAAATGAGAGTTTTGGGAAACCAAAAGCTCTCTTCCAAGTGACGTCAATAATGGATTTATTTAATGCAGATATTGACTTTGTACCCCCAAGTTTTTGATTCGTACAGTGCAAAAAGCCCTTATTCCCAAAAAGTTTGGCACGTGTACCCGCCACTCTTACCCACACTGTAAGGAAAATGTCACTGCAACAATGCGGAATTGGAATAAGGAGAGACTTTGTAGATGCTTCGTTGTTACCTAAATTGAATGCTGTAATTTCTCAGGTAAGTCAGAGGGAAAATGACATCACGGACATTCTAGAAGGTGGGCAATTGGCAGGCAGGCAGAGGAAACAAGAGCTACAAAATGCCAAAGTGAAGAAACGGTCTTGACTGCTTCAGGGTCTCCGTCACCGCTGGGATGACTGTTCTGCGTGACATCATTCACAGATTTTGGCAACGTGCTGTAAAAGCAAATTTACTTCCTAAATATTGGATGAGAAGATTCGCCTCTAAATACATTTGTGGTAGTTGTTTAGAGTTGCTTGGAAGTCATTGGTGGCTTCTGCTAGCAACAGTACTTATTTAGTAGTTATCACCTTGATTCGAACTTAATTTAATAAACCTACTCAGGGAGGAAGGGAAGCCACATGATCGTGGGTTAGGGATGCTAAGCTGGTAATATTTGAAACTCACAATCAGTGCTTTTCAAATGTTAATGTGCATTTGAATCGCTGCAGATCTTGTTAAAATGCACATTCTGATTTAGTAAATGGGGGCGGGGGGCTGAGGATCTGCATTTCTGATAAGCTCAAAGATGACGCTATCCATGGGCCATAGATGATAGTCATTCAAGTTTTTTTGTTTGTTTTAGAGACGAGGTCTTGCTCTGTCACCCAGGCTGGAGTGCAGTGGCACCATCCTGGTCTCAAGTGATGCTCTTACGTCAGCCTCCAGAGTAGCTGGGACTACAAGCACATGCCACCATGCCTAACTATTTTCTTTTTCCTTCTTAGAGAGGAGATCTCTCTCTGTTAACCAGGCTGGTCTCAAACTCCTGGCCTCAAGCAATGCTCCTGCCTCAACCTCCTGGAGTTGCTGGGATTACAGGCGTGAGCCACTGCACCCAGCCAGCAATTTCAAGTTTTTGATTTTCAATCTTGTATTTTCACATGCAAGCCAGTATGAAGTACAATTCAATGTTAGACTATTTTAAAAATGCCAGTAGAAGAATAGACAAACATAGTGTCAGTTTTAACCCAAACAAAAAGCTGCTTATAAAACTAATAGACATTTGGGGGCACCATTCTGAAGCAATATAAAACATTTATAGAGATGGATGCAGTATTTGCTCCAGTTTAACAATATTTTAAAAGTCTTGAATTTTCTTTTGCAATAATTGGGGTCTTATGTCTGCATCTAGTTGATTTCATGTACTAAGGGAGAAACTGACTCCCCCAGAATTTTAAGAGTTTGCTCAAAGTTAGCTTTTTGTTATTATAAGTAAGAGGCTTTCTAACACTCCTCTAACACTCAGTGCTCCTTCACTTTATTATATTTTCTCCACTTAAGCTGTATATGCTTAAGAATGATCCAGAGTTCGAAATAATGAGAGAATGAGGCTGTGGTTAAGTAAGAGGTAGAACAAACTCAGTTGGCTTAAAAAACAAAACAAAAAACAACCCAATAGCATGGCTGGGCATTGTGGCTTACGCATATAGTCCCAGCACTTTGGGAGGCCAAGGCAGGGGGATCACTTGAGTTGCAGCTAGGGGTTCGAGACCAACCTGGGCAACATAGCAAGACCCCATCTCTACAAAAAGTAGTAAAATTAGCCAGGTGTGGTGCCGTGCATCTGTAGTCGCAGCTACTCAGGAGCCTGAGACAGGAGGATAGCTTGAGTCCGGGAGTTCAAAGCTGCAGCGAACTATGATTGTGCCACTGCACTGCAGGCTGGGTGACAGTGAGACCTTATTTCTCAAATCAACGAAAACCAGAGCAATGTCCATATGGGATACTGACGCTCCTCAAGCAGTTGGATTGTTGCTGTCACAACACGATACGGGACCTGGCGTCTGGGTCCGTTTGCCTCTGCCACAAGGCCCTTCTTGTTCACTATGACTTACCCTCTACCTGTTAGTTCTTGTCTGATAGCACATGCCTAAGAATAATAAAATTGTCTTTCTAATTTATGTTAAGGTATACATGATATTTCGACTAAAAATTCTAAAATCTGTTCGATAGTGTGATAAAACTCTCAGCAGAATTCAGTTACCAGAGAGAAATGAAATAACTGTAAGAGGATTTTACATTTCTTTCCCCCCCAACAGATTGTAAAGCCCACCTTCCTAGAAAGGCTCTTCAAGAAAGACGATTAAGTGACATCTATCAGGTGACCCTAACATGAAGGGCTGTTTTGAATAATAATTCATTTGCATGCAACTTGACGTTTTTAGGGGACTTTCACAATTTCCATCACTTTGCATCTTCACATCCACCCAGATACTGAACTGATGATGAAATTAAGGTTGAGAGATTTTTCAACCAAGGCCAGGCAGGTGGCAATAAACAGCAGTAGGACTGGAAGCCAAGTCTGCACATGGGTTCAGGACTGTTTTGATGACATTGCCATGTAATTCTGATTTATTAACGCATTGATTATCCTAAAGTAAGATGATACGTCACTTCTGCTCATATTCCATTTGACCGGGAGGTGTGGATAGGTGAGCATGTGAGAGAAGGAGAAATAGATGAATAAAAATTCTTTCCAGCCCCCGTCTTGCCTTGTCGTTCTGTGTGGTGTTGTGTTTCTCGGGGTCATAAACAGAAACGGCCCTGTCTAGGACAAGGGGCAGTAAGAAATGTGTCAGAGTGATTGGAAGGAAAGCAAAATTGGGACTATATTAAAAAAATAATATACTGTAGTGTGGAATAAGGGGTGTGTAAAATATTTTGAGCAACTTGCTAAGCAAGAACATTTTCTTAAAAACAAGGGCATTAACATAGCTCATTAAAGTAAGTAATATCACAAATGACAGTAGTTCTGTGGTTTTATTTTTAAGGACGCTATTACAGACACCACAGTTTTTTTTAGAAATATAACACTAGCCCCCAATCTTGCATAGCTTTGTGAATACCTTGTCCTTATTATTGATTTTGAGTGTATGCGCTTTATGTTTACTTTCCGAGTTCAGGTATAAAACAAGATTAAAGTCTTCTAATTTGTGTTTGAAAGTAGTCTGGTGGTACAATGCAATCGG
>NW_012149374.1:511042-513366 GCF_000956105.1 Propithecus coquereli
TAATTACTAGAGTAATGTGTTAATGGCAAGAGCAGTACACATTTGTTTTATAGGCATAATACAGTCATATGATTTACATGTACTTAAATCCATTTATCTGTCTAGTTTATATAGTTTTAAATCTATAGTCATTTCCTTCTTAATATTCTAAGGCCACACTCTTTCCCCCTTTTCTCATTCTGTTCCTTTTCCTCAAAAATCTGTCCTTTCACGGGACTATGAGAAAAGAGCCTTTGTCCCTGTTTCCTGCCAGACTTGTCTCTTCTGATTCTTGGGATGTGCTTTTATTAAATCGTTTAAGCAGCCTGGTGGCACCTTCTTTCCTACTGGACAAAGTGTTCCATTCAAGAGATCTCTTAAGTGTATTGGTTTTTTTTTAGAAGAGACAAATTGTTCTGACCTGGTCCTGCAGTGACAGCACTTGTCACCCTCTACATACTTCTTCACTCTTTGAATGGTCCATATGTGGGGTTCTTTAAGTGGTACCCCATGGGGCGGGGAAACCTCTGGAGCCCTGTGGATCCTCCCTGAGCTCTCCCAGGACTGGATGCCTGCACCTGTCAGGTAGTTCTAGACCATGCTATCTTGTTAATCGGGGAAGCACTTTTCCATTTATACCCTCAGTGATTTGGAAATTTGTTTTTTATAGTCCTCTGCCTACCATATATGGTACTCAATTTAAAACATTGCCAACATTAAAAATTTATCAAGGAATTGGTGTTTCAGGAGATAGCAAGTATTTGATACCGTTCCCTTGTTTTTTTTTTTTTTTTTTTAATATGTAGGCTAGAGACCCAGACCACGTGTATTAAAATCTAATTTCAAAGACAGATGTACGAGGAAAGATTTATTCTATAACATTCTCTTAAGGAAGGTGGCGGTGGTGCAGGGCACCCTCTTAGTGGACAGGGGCATGTGTTCACAGGGGGCTCAGAGGTGTCTGCCGTCTTAATTACACCTTTGCTCTCAATCCTGATTGTCCCTTGCTCCAGGAAGTGGCACTTGGCCAGGAAAGTCATTGTCTTCTCTTCTGATGCCTTCATGAGCAGCACAACAGAATAACCAATGGAAATGTTTCCTATTTTATTCTAAGCCACATACTCTGTGTACAGACACTTATCTGCTCTTCCCTTCATTTCTAAGTGGCCACCGTTGGCATGAGACAGACCATCATGTTGTTAGCACTCTTTTTATAGAGGGTGTCCCAAAACTCACCATACAGAAATTTTGTAACGAATATTTTGTAAATGTACATTTAGCCACAATTTCCCGTTTTCCCTGTTCGGCAACTTTTGGGACACTCTGTATCATATTATGCCTGTTCCTTAAAAGAAGGTATTTCTACAGCTTTGTTCGGAAATTAAATAATAATTATAATTGTATTTAATGTGTACCATTACTCTAAGTACTCTATACACATTAACTCATTTATTCTTAAAATAACTCTATCAGGCAAGTACTATTACTGATCCCATTTGTCAGATAGGAAAAGAGGACATAGAAAGGGTAAAAACTTGCTCACGGTCATGGAGTTAGTATATGGCAGGGCCTGGATTTGAACCTACTTCCTCTGACTCCAGAGTCCAAGACAAGACAATTTTCTGAACTGTGCCGAAAGCAAAACGACCCTTGTGTTTTGGTGACAAAAGTACTAAAATGGTATCTCTATTGCTGTCAAGAGTTGTAGAGGAATTTAGAGTGGCTTAAATAAACCTATAAATACATTCCGATAAATCTAAGAGATTTATGTTGTATGGAAATAGCCACCCTCTCACTATTCAGCTTAATATACTTTGGGATTGGATTCACACTTAAAATTCCGGATAACAGTTTCCAATATGATAGCTTGCTTTTTTTTTTTTTCCCTTTCAATTTTAAATTTCAACAGAAAATATTACTCTGATTGAATACACCATCCTTGGAATGGCAGATCCTAAGAGACTATTTGTTGCATGTCTTGTATTTTTAGCCTTGTTTGCCAGGGAAATGTGGAGCATGAGATTTGAGAATAGATTGTTAACACCAGAGGCTGCTGTTTCTGCTGTTTTGGGTACTCCTGCTGCTGCTCTTGCGAGGCAGATGGCTAGATTCATTTATAGAAAATAGATATTCGTTCTATTTTGCATTTCCACTTTGAAAAGAACTTTTAATTGTTTGTGCCACATTGCATCGTATGGCCTTATTGTGTGCATACACATGCTGCGCGGAGATAATTTTCAGAATTAGGCGGATGTTAATGTATTCAGTTTGGACTGTGTTATCTGAAATCCACTGCGAACTCTGTTGTGCTTTTGGAATTTTCTTCTGAAAGTGGTTATGTTTGC
>NW_012149374.1:525986-528143 GCF_000956105.1 Propithecus coquereli
TCAGTGGATGCAAACTAACACGTATGTGTCACTCTTGCACAGAAGTGGGGTGACGACAATAGCTGAAGGATTAGGCACCCCTCCCCTGAGCCATAGCTTAGTTGGCTGTGTGGGCCCACTCTTGCTAGACTGGATTTTTCTGTTTTTTTGTTTTTTATTTGACTTTTTCTTTTTTACTAGAAACAAGATACATGAAACTTCGTATTAAATTTCCAGATGTGAGGTCTTCTCAAATTATTTTAATAAAACACCTTGACTCAACAAAATAAGATCTAGCCCTCAGCCTTCCAATTTGTCTCACATCAATGACTTTGTCACATTTCGTTAGGAGATTTAAAGGATCAGGAAGCTAGTCGGTCCTCATTTTCAGTAATTGTCTCTGCTTGAACTGTGGGCATGTGAGCTTTTTCGAGATTTGTAGAATAGTGTTGTCTAGTAGGAGAAGATCTAAACTACCGAAGTGGCCTTTTATTGAACAACTGATACACACTAGTTCCATCAGAGTTTCTATGTACCTCTACTTCCCATTTGCAAAACAAAATCATAAAATTCTATTGCTGAAAGGATCCTGAAGTTTCTAGGCCAAAGCTGAAATCTACACGTGAAAAAACGAGGTGTAAAGAAATGAAGTAGCTGGCTTGGCTGTTAGAGGTCATTTCTGTCAGCACCAGCCCATGAATTCAGATCTTCATTTTCTCAGTGTTATCCTTGCTGCTTTTTCTTACCAGGCTTATAATAACAAAAGTAATCAATAGAGGCACAAAGGAATTCAAAAGAATGATACCAGAAGACTAAAGACTATTGATCATTTTACCCTTCTGCTAAAGGATGTTTTCCTGTTCTTTAAAATGTTTATATTTTTCTAAAGTATCTTTGCGATAAGATAGATTTTTCTTCTTTGGCCGAATGCTGGGGCCATGATTTGAGAGACTCAAGCCAGTTCAGTGTAGCAGAGTTAATTAATATAGTAAAAGAGGTTTGCATTATAGATTTGTTTTGCGTTTGGGTGAAATTTAGGGTGAGTCTTAAGTTTTTGTTCCAATTACTTAATTTCTGCATCCTTGATAATAAATTTGTTCAATATGAAACTACTTGGAGATCCTAAATACCTTCTAAATAATTTTTTAAAAATCTCCTAGGAAAGAATATAGTCACTTCATTTCCATCTATACTGTGTGATATTAGTGCTGTGAGTTAGAGTAGGGAACCTTATAGTTTACCCAAAGGAAATAATTTTAGAATGGTATGTGCCACACAGTTTCTTAGCAGAATAAGTACTTCCAATGTCCATTTTAACCTGTTTAAATCTGGATTTTCATGTGTGGTGAGAAGATAAGACTTTCTAGTTTGAATGGCTTAGCCGAGCCTCTTGTTACGAGATGATATTACCCGGATGGATGCAGCGGTTGGTCACTCCGAGGTGGGGCAGACTTTTCACGTGCAACCAGATTTGTGCTTTGAAGAAAGCTTTTGATGTCGGCAGTGTTATGCCAATGACATCCTCAAGAAAACATAAACCTGCATCCAAAGAGAGGGATTGAATATGATTTTAAAAGCTTTAATTGCTGCTACTCATGCAGTTCCTATGTTGTTTTACTTTCAAGCGTACTCTGCTTGTCTGATGGCCATGATAACTCGCAAAAGGCAATCCCTGCCATTGAGCTGGAGCTTATAAACTCTGGTGTCTCTATCATGGTTATTCATATCGAAGCCACCTTGCTGGGAAGGTGTTAGACATACGGGGTTGTTGAAAACTTCTGATTCTTGGAGATCAGGTGTCAAAATATTCAGGGTTTGGTTATTTTTAGCAATTTATCAGTGAAGCATCTTCCTGCTGGAAATGGTGTTCAGGCTTAAAAGCTACACATCCCTGATCATCACCCAAGGCCGTTTTTTTTTTTCCCCCAAAGTTGCAGAGCAGAAAACATCTGTAGTATTGTCACCAGGGTTAGATGAGGAAAATCGTAGACAGGTGCTTTGAACGTATGTGGGCATTAACTTTATTTTTAAGGTTAAAAATAATATTTAATAGTTTGAACAGCTTCATTGAAGCATGTTAGATTGTAAGATGAGCACCAAATGTTTAACGTAACCCTTGTTTATATAATAGAAATAAATGTGTGTCATTTAAATTCTCAAGAGAAGGAGTTTAATTTT
>NW_012149374.1:528568-532406 GCF_000956105.1 Propithecus coquereli
TGCATGTATTGATTGTGTATAAATGTTGAAACTGATTTTTTGGGGGGCTTTCAAGAAGATATTCGAAGATTCCTATCGTAGCAAAAATGTAAGGGTTGAGGGTGTCTGCTCTTAATTCACCGCCTCTTCCCTGCTGGGCCTTCTCTTTCCACGTAGCATCTCGGGTGGCTTGGATGCGCGAAATTGAATGCTGGCACGAAACAGCCTTTGGGAGCTGGACTCTTCTTGCTAGGATAAAAGAATTGAGGTATCAATAGAAGGGAGGAGATTATATGAGAGAGATCGTATAAGGGAGGAGATTTTTAAGAACATAGGGCTGGAGATGGTACCTTAGTTTCCTTTCCAGACAAGAGCATAGGACCCATGAACGAAGATCCCTTATTTCCTTTAATCCTCATCTAATGTGTCTTAGGCTGCATCTCAGGATGTATATAATTAAGTGACCATATTTGAGTGGATTAACATGTTTGTGCTGGTCTCAGTGTCTGAAGGATGCAGGCAGTGTAGTTCCTCCTACCATGTACGGCGGGGTCCCAGTCAACACCCATCATGGACCCGCATAAGTAGGCAGGGAGCCCTGGTGTGCACCTTTGTCATCGTAGGAAACATAGCATAGGGGTTCACCCTAAAGCCAGCCTTTCTAATACTACTGCCCTGCTCACAACTGCCGTGGTTCCTTATTTATGAAATCAGATACAAACTCTAAAACATTTTATGATTTATTAATTTTCGCATATGAATATAGTTTTTTGAAAGCATCAAATTAAAACGCGTATCTGCGAACTTACCACCATACTTAAAACTAGACCATCATCAACACCTTTGGTTCATCTGCATTTCTCCTTTAACCCATCTCCTTAGCAGTAATCACTCCTGAATTTTGTGCTCATTCCCTTGTTCTAAAAAACAGTTTAAATAAATATGTGTGTACTCCTAAACATAGTTAACTTTTGCTTCTTTTTGAGATCTATTGAAATTATAATGTAGTACTGTGGTTCCCAACCCCTAGGCTGTAGAACTCCCCACCTCCCATCAGTGGAAAAATTGTCTTTCACGAAACTTAGGAACCAGGGTTGCGCAGCAGGAGGTGAGGTATTTAGAGCCACTCCCCATCGCTGGCATCACTGCCTGAGCTCCAGCCCCCTGCCCCACCCTGTCCATCCGTGGAAAAATTGTCTTCCATGAAACCGGTCTCTGGTGCCAAAAAGATTGGGGACCACTGTTGTAGTCTACATATTCTTCAGCAATTAGTTTTTCACCCAATGTTATATTTCAGCTGTGTCATTGCATGTATTATACGTAGTTGATTCACTTCCCTGAAGTTCAATGTTCAATTGTGTGACCATACCCTAATTTACTTATTCATTTTGCTGTCAGTGAAATTTGGGTGGTTATCAGATTTTTTTTGTGTTGTAAAACATGCTACTGGAAACGTTTATATATGTAACTAATGGTATACGTTTTCAAGTGTTTCTTATGTATATCTGAGAGTATATTACTTGGACCTAGAGGTTGGACATGTTAACTTTTCCAGATAATGCCAATTATTTTTTGACAATGTATGAGTTGTATCATTTCACATTGGCCAACATTTGATATCTCCAGGCTTAGATATTTCCGTTAATGTAGTGAACATAATATGATTATCCCTGTATGGACTTAATTTCCATCTCTTTGATTACTAGTAAAGATAAAAATCTTTTCATATATTTTTATTGCCATTTATTTCTTCTGCAAAGTACCCACTCAAGATTTTTGCTCACTTTTTTCTGTTTGTCTTCATTGAATTGTAGAAGCTTTGACTGTGTGTCTGTGTGCTTAATGT
Organism: Propithecus coquereli; assembly: GCF_000956105.1. Taxonomy (NCBI): domain Eukaryota; kingdom Metazoa; phylum Chordata; class Mammalia; order Primates; family Indriidae; genus Propithecus; species Propithecus coquereli. Next base: position 530,394 of record NW_012149374.1, read on the forward strand.
GGTGTTATGTTTGATTGGAATTTCTTCTCCCAGTTTGAGTCTTCCTGTTTTTCCCTCCATTTGTTTTAGGTATCTTCTGATGAAGTGGAATTATTTATGGTATCCTCTCATGGACTAAAATTTTTAATTTCAATGTAATCAATGTTATTAATCATTTTATGTTCAGCTCTTTTGTGTCATGCTTAGGAAATCCTTCCTACATTTCATTAAATACACTCTCCTGTATTTTCTTCTAAAATCTTACATTTGGTCTTTCATATTCGTGCCTTAAACAGGGTTTTTTCTGTGTAGACTTTGAGTGCAAGATTTAATTATTCTCTCGTGAATGAGCAATTGTTCCAGAACCAAGTATTGAGGAGTCCCCTTCTTTCTCTAGTGATCTGCAATGTCATCTTTGTAACGTAGGAAGGTTTCATGTATGCATGGGAATTTTTTAAGCTGGCATTAAATGTTCCCAAAATAGTTCCAGCAAACCCTTTTGATTTCATTTTCTGGTGCCCCCTTCACAGTCCCTGTACTGAATTGGACTCTGTGATGTGCCTCAATTTCCTTTGTTTTATGCATTTTGTACTTTCATATCCTTCTCATATTCTGCCTTGTGCTATTGTTTTAGGTATATTTCTCTTTTGCTCCCCATTATATTGGAAATTTTTGAAAGCAGAAATGGTGTTTTTTTTTTTTTTTTTTTTGATACCATCAAACAGAATATAGTGTTTTTTACATAATAGGTATTTGGTAAATCATTGCACTAAACTGAAATTTGGAATTGATGGTCTTAGGAATTATCCAACCAATCTTATTATATTTGCCCAACCATGGTGGCTGAGATTTATAGAGATCAAATGTAATGCTCAGTTTCACACAAGTTGGTGGGTTCCTGACTTTTTTTTTTTTTTTTTTTTGAGCTTATTCCAGAACACTTCTCATTATCTGTTCCATGGGCCAATGGGTAAATATTAAAACACTGTCCAGAAGTAGGAACCAATATGAAGATGCTGGAAAAAAGGCGAAGAGACATGTGGCAGGTCCAAGGCCCTTAGACTTACTGAGTCCGTTTCCAAAAATGATGATCACTTAACATCCAGACACTCGACATTTTCACTTCCCAAGCACGACCTACTGACTCACAGCTCTGTGCCTGGTTCGTGCCCTTTGTTCAACAGAACTGTTATCATGTACCACCATTTAGGGATCTTCCCCGTTCTTACAGATTAATTTCTTCTTGTTGAATGCTATGTTGATACCCTGACATCACTTCTGTTACTGAGCCATTGAGACCATACTTTAGTTCTTTTTAATGGTCTCTCTGTCTTGATTGTTACCTCCTGGAGTCAAAGACGATTTTCTATTCTGTGTCTCCTCGACAGCCAGTGCAGGGCCGTGTTTGGTGTAAGTTAGGCTTCCAAGATGTTCTAAAAACCAAACAAGCAAAAGATTGCAAACTTCAAATGAGCTTATAAGTAAGTTCTGTCATGTGCTTATTGTAAAATATCTGAAACTGTAGGAAAGTATTTAAGAGAATAGAAATCCCCAATGAATAATCCAAAAATAATCACCTTCAGGTAGATGTTACGCTCTTCTTGGTGCCTCTGTTGGTCTGTAGATCTCTACTGAGCTGTCTTACTCGACTTTTTGGAAAGAGGAACATATAATCACCCAAGTTCTGAACCAAATGCTATACTTCAGTATTGCTGGTCTTTTCAGAATGTTCATTCCTTGTTAACAGGTGCTAAGTATATTGTATGTCCTGTTATAAATCTGCAATGCTTTGGATAATGTGAAAATATTGCATACTTATTTTCAACCACTGGCCAGACTGAGTGACACACTCCTTGTGCCTCAGGACCCTGGCAGCAAGCTCTTCCGACCAGTTACAAAGTAGTGCTTTGTGTTTAGTGAGCTAACGCAAGAAGAAACACAGACCAAAGTCGTTTCTTATCTCTCAGGATGAGGATGATATGTGATTGGATTACTACTATGATATTCAGAACAAGTTTTTTTTTTTTGTAAATT
>NW_012149374.1:533606-539670 GCF_000956105.1 Propithecus coquereli
ATTACAGTTATTCCTAATATATAGCTGTCTGTGAGCACAGGTTCTGTTTTCTGCTTTGGTGTTTAGATGACACTGAAATGATAGTATTTGGGCCCTCTGGGGCGCTGGTCTGGTGGCAGACCCCCTGTTGGTCTTAGGCTGGCTGGTGACTAGACCCTAACTCTGACAGTCCTTGCTGTTTCAGGGCCCGATGCTTCTTGTGCATCCATACGACTAAGTTGAAAATTGCAGTAGTAAGCCGTCTTCCGTGAAGTTGGTGTTATGTATGACATGACCTTGCTTTGGGCAAAGATTGTGCATGTGTTGATACACGAACTAATAATAGTTGGTAGTATGAATTATAGGCCAAATAATCACCTCAGGTAAAATTAGTAACCTGCATTTCTAACTGGGTTTTCACCACCCGAAACTCACTGAGAGTATTAAATAATATTGGTGGGTATTAGAGCAGGAGGATTAATGTGTATTTAACACACTGGTGCACCATGCATGGGAGGCGGGTTGCAGACCCTATTTTACTTAGTCCTCAAATGGAGGAAACAAATTGCAGAGAAGAAAATAAAATCGGAAGGCGTTAACTGTCTTTTTCCTGAGTCATAACAGATTGTAAGTGATGGATCTAAATTTATTTTTAATTCATCCAAAAAACATTTATTGAGTACATTTATTGCGCATATTATCTGTCTTAGTGTGTTCAGGCTGCTATAATAAAATGCCTTAGACTGGATCATTTATATGTAGTAGAGATTTATTTCTCAGAGTTTTGGAGTCTCGGAAGTCCAAGATCAAGGTGCCTGCAGACTGGGTGTGTGGTAAGAGGTGCTCTCTGCTTCCTAGAGCAGGTGCCTTCTTGCTGCATCCTCATGTGGAGGGAGGGTTGGACACTGTGTCCCCACATGGCTGAAGGGCAAAAAAAAAAGGGACTAACTTGTTCCCTCAAGCCATTTTATAAGGACACTAATCACATTCATGAGAGCAGCAGAGCCCTCACGGCCTAATTACCTCCTAAAGGCTGCTGTACCTCTTAACACTGTTGCTTTGGGGATTAAATTTCAATGTGAATTTTAGAAGGACACAAACATTTAAACTGTAGCAATATGTTATTTTTGAAAGAGGCAGTGAAAAGTGGTAGTCAGGCCCCCAGTATGGGGAATCAGACTACTTGAGTTAAAATTCAGTTTTTAGTGCTTGTATTAGCTGTGTGGCCATAGGAAAATTACTTAACCTCTCTGTTTCAGTCTCCTCATATGTAAAATGGGGATAAATATTAGTACCTACAACATCAGGGTATTGTGAAGATTAAGCAAATTGATATATGCTAAGTATTTAAAGCACTTCTCATACATACTATTTTATCTATGTTTATTAATACTGTTTGAGGACATGTGCTAAAACTTGGGATCTAGGAAAAAGAGCTACTGTAACTGCCACCAGAGAACCTTTCTAGTGAGGGAGATGCCGAAATAAACTTCATAGGATATTGTGGGGAATGGAGGGAGTGAAACGTCTCAGGGCACCATGGCAGGGCAGCCAAGAGCCCCCCAAAATCTTGGAAGTGGGAGTTTATTTTACCCAGAGGAAGTGATGTCTGAGCTTAGTGATGAACTTGGAGCAGAAATTATGCAGGGAAGGTTTGGGAGACAGAGGACATTCAAGGCAGCAGAAAGAAGGGCAGAGCCCTCTATCTGAGAAGCACCTGCCCCTCCGTGGCTGATTGGATCTGGAGGTGTGCATTTATCATGAGACAGAGCCTTCTATCCCACGGAGAAAAGAAAAACATAAATGTCCTTGGGAGAGGTGACTTTGGTTCGCTCCGAAGTATTAAGTGTGGAAATCCAGTCCTTTCTACAAAGTAATTCCTAATAGTGGGGTGCGCTGGGCAGAGGGCAGAAAAGCCAGTGGGTTAAAGGAATGACTGTGGACTTCTGGAAGGAAAGGGAATCCACACCCCAAGGCAGAACCCTCAGAGGAGGGGAGGGGATGGCTGGCTGTGGCTGGGGGGAGGTCAGGGTGGGAGGGGAGCCAGAGGTGGACGCAGATTCTACCCGCATCGCAACGCTGTCCAGGGTGGAAGTTAATGCTGGCTCCATGTTCATTATCACGATGGTCTTTGGGAAGAGAATTTGGTTCCATCCGAAGCAGACGCTGCACAGGTGTGCGCTGAGGCCGATGCCTGGCGTGTTGTGTGCCAGCCGTGGACCCCGGGCTGCTGCGTGTAGATGCATTACTCCAGGTGCGGTAACTACCCCCCACCACGTTGGTCGTTCATTCTTACCTCTTCCAAGTGAACACTTTAGGCAGCCTGATTTACTTTTCTCCCTCCTCTCTGAAATAGAGGAGCGCTCTTTAGCACTTTTACCCTTTGAAAATATAAAATCACTCAAGGGCTTTCATATTTTCAAAGGGCAGAAGCAACTTTAGCGAGAGAGAAGAGTGCAAAAAGCAGACTGATCTTTTTTCTTTTTTCTTTTAAAGTGCTGTAATGAAAACATGTACAAGACGTATCCTCTGGGCTCGTGTGTGTGTGGACGCCGGTAAAAAGGCGGACGAAGGAGGGAGGGGTGAGAGGGCAGCGAAGGGTACACGGTCGCAGAGCGAGACAGTTCCTCTGTTGCTGGCATTTTATTTTATTTCATTTTTTCCTTTTTTAAGTCACTGGAGGAGAAACAGTCCTTAGCCTTTTTCCCCAGGCCCGTGCTAAGATACAAATAAAAGGTGTCCCTCCAGATTTTAATTGAGAAAATGACTGCTCCCTTCTTTGGCATTGATTTGCCAAATCTCTGGGCCCTGAGCATGAAATCGTCACCATTGGGAACTTGCCAGTCTTATTCCGGAGGGAATTTTGCCTTCGGAGTGACGGATATACTTATGTCTCCTTGAAAATGCAGGGAGAGTGGCTCACCTGTCAGGTGAGAAACAAATAACTGAGCTACCAGCCAGGCCCGTTATCTTAGCCCTGCACCACACCTGCCAAACAGCAGACACCTCTGGAGTGGTCCATCATGCCAGAGGACCATATTTTACCCAATGAGGTGCCTACTACAAGCAGCCATAGAGATGATCTACTGACTCAGGCTTCGCTGACAGCACTAGAGGGTGGCATTCCGGGGTGGATGGGCTGTTTGCCGCCCTGCAAAGCACATACACCAAAGCGTTATCTGCTGAAAGAGTTTTACTTATTTATGTTTATTATTAAATGTAAACTTGAACAATGGCATATGGAGTTTGTGGCAGCTGCAATTCTTAAATGCCATTTGCCAGAAACGTTGTCTTTTTTGGGGGGCAGAGGTGGGAGGGAATCCCAGTGGTTACAGCATTAATTAATCTGTAGGCCGAGGAGTAGCCCCAGACTCTTATTCTAGGGAGATACCCAGGACACTGCTGGCTGTTTCCAGAATGAGTTGGGTTGAGGTTTGCTTAGAGTCTAATCTGTTAAAGAACACGCTTTGTCATTTCATTGACTCAGGGGTACCATAGTCTATAATCTCTCTCTGCTGTGTCTCTGTCTCTTTTATGAAAGCAGCCTGCACTGCTGTGGTCAGGAACCAGGCAGAATCTTCTGAGTGGTAGAGTTACCCTCTTCCTTGAGTTTACTGCAGAGAAGCGATTAATTGTGAAAACTGTTTATGGGGCTGCTTCAGATGGACTTGCCCGTCAGAGGGCCGCTTAAAATTCATGCACAGTAGCAACCGTGAAGGAATACCTAAGACTCATAAATAAGGCAACCCTATCTTAATTTATTGCCAGTACCTTCTATACCCATTGAGCTGTTCAGAACCCTGCACAATTGATGTTTCTATCCCCCAGTTATTTCAGTAAAAAATGAACTCTATTTTATGCCACACGAGCATACTAATAAACCAGTGTTTTGCTGCTTATAAAGGCAAACTGTCACCTGTTAAAATATGTAACTGTCATAGAAAGATAAAAAAGGATCATTTAATAATGATGAACAATGTGCATGTGGCATAAATAGAATCTAAAAGGTAAACAGCAGTTTATTATGCTAGAGCCAGCCAGGGCTGCTTCTCAGTGGAGGCCCTCGGTGCTCATCTTTGTGCTCAGTACAACTTGGCTTAGAAATGATTCGTGTGTGTGTGTGTGTGTGTGTGTGTGTGTGTGTGTGTGTGTGTGTGTGTTTCACGGACGCTCATTACTGGTTCAGAATATGGGCTGTTGCTCGTTGCTCTTATAATGGAAGGAAAAAATCGTTTTCAGGCATATGTTCTTAACTCTGATGAGAACAATCCTAAGTGCTCTATGCTATTGTTTTTCTGCAGTCTTATAATAGGGAGCATTTAGAAGTTTCATTGTGCTAGTAGGTTTGGGAAGGAGGTTGTTTTGAATTAAGCTCTTCAGCTGCTTTTTCCACTGTTTGAAGCCAGATATATATCTCCAGCGAGACTATGTTTGATGCTGCTAAATACAGCCAGTGCTAGCAAAAAATAAAAGTGGGTTATTGTAGTTGTCTGGCATTCTTCGCTTTTTATTGACTTGTGCAAATAATACCTCCAAGGTACAGCATTGAAAACTGTCCAGATTAAAGGGGCGGTTCTGGGCAGCGGGACCAATGTACTTGCACACTGAATTTTAACAGTCATGTGGGGTTCCTTGGTTCTTGTACAACAATTAGGAGATTCAAATTAAACTTTTTTATTCTTAAGTGCGTTCGTTGTAGTATATTAAACTTCGGGGAATTAAAAACCAGAACCGTTCCCACAATAAGAGCTTCTTCTCTTCTGGAGTCATTTCTCCCCGTTTCCAGTTAGCATGTATTTACGTTGACTAATGTATTGGAAATTCCAGTTTGGTCGGCTGAGTAAATATTGAACGTTTTAGAGATTGTGTAAATATTTGCCTAGTAGGCAGGCCTGGCTTCTTAAATATTTGGCCTTTTATAGCAGGTTCAATTTGAAGTGATTTAAAAGCTTGCTTAACTATTGAACACAGCCATACCAAATTAAAAAAAACAAACAAAGAAACAAACAGCCTTTCCAAGCATAGTTACATTTAAAGCATTGTACTCAGTAGGAAACAGACCTTCACCCAAAGCAGAGGAGCTAAGATTGAATTGAGAGAATTAAGAAGGGCTTCACTGGAAAGCCAGAGGGAGCTAGTTTCTGGGACTGGGAATGAGAGAGTAGATTGGATACCAGCTCCATTACACACCAAGATGTCCCCCTCCCAGTGAGCTTTCTTCACCCGGACACTTCATTTCTCAGCAAGATGCTTAAACTAATTGTGTTGTTTGTTAAAGTGATTTATAGACAGAAAGACAATCGCTTCATAAACTCAAGATGGAATCCTGTAACACTAAATACTACAGTAAGATTTGGATACCTTCCCATATCAATTCATATTCAGTACCAGAAATCTATTTCTAAAATTCTCACATTATTTTATTATTCCCCTCAAATCAACAGTAATTTCCTATTGCCTCTAAGAGAGAACACAAACTCTTTTTGATGGTGTGATTTGGCCTCAATCTACCATTCTAGTTTCATCCCTCGCCTGGATCTACCCTGTGCTTCACACCAACTGCAAAAACCTATCATGAACTTTTCACAGCTCTGCACCTTGGCATATGCTCAGGCTGATGAACTCCTACTTAACCCTCTAAACCCATTTCAAAAGTGAGCACCACTGTAAATTCCCCTAATAATTTTGCTGAGCAGAATGAATCATTCTCCTCTAAACCCAGTTCTTAAATTTTGACATTTATTAAGTTACAATGAATAAATGGCCCATTTCTATAGACTTGTGTTAACTTTTAAGGGACTATGCTTTATTCATCCGTGTATAGCACATCACACTTAATAAATGGTTATTTCTGTTTTTAACTAATAATGGACTTTTTCCTACCACCTGGTGGTAATGAAGCTCTGCAATCTGTAGCTTTATATCCAAACAGTAAGATGTTAGACTTTAAAAGAATATTTGAAGTGTAAGCCTTGGATAATGGTACAGTAGATGTAAGAATATAAACTGAACAACGGACTTGACTGTAGGTGGTTGATTTTTTTTTTTTTTTTTTTTTGATCAGTTCTTCCATTATTAAGCGGAG
>NW_012149374.1:540371-561952 GCF_000956105.1 Propithecus coquereli
GAGGGGTTGGTACAACTCGGAGGGCTTGCAGGAGACAGCTGAGTGATGCTCTAGTCTTCACTGATCTGCATAAACTGGGCAGATGGTTCATAAATATTCCTGCAAACAAATAGTACGCCGAAAACCATCCTAATAAGGCAAACACAGATGAAACCAGAAGAAAATGGAAGAGATGTGCTTCTCCAGGTCTGAGTGCATACACTCTTTTCTTCCATATTCTGAGGAAAAACAAAAACAAAAACAAAAAAAAGCAGGTTTGACAAGAAGTCAGCCAGATTTGTTTTAACGTGTCTGTAGTTAACAATACATTCTGCCCTTAGTTTATATTAAGACTATTACCTAATCATAGTCTGAAGCTAATTATGTTCTCCAATCTAAGTATCAAGCTATAATCGTGTTCTCCAACCTAAGTGTACAGCTAGATTTTTTTTTTCCCCCCTGAAGATTCTTTATCTTCAGAGCAGGGATTGGCAAGCTTTTTCTGTAACAGGAATAGATAGTAAAAATATTAGGCTTTGTAGACTATAAGTTCTCTGTCACCAGCTACTCAGTTCTGCTGGAGAAAGCAACTATAGACAATCCATTAATGAATGAATGTCATTGTGTTGCAATAAAACTTTATTTATAAAAGTGGGCAGCAAGGCTGGATTTGACCTGCAGTCTGTAGTTTACTGACCCCTGTGTTAGACATGCAGAAATGCTTATGGAAATGACATGATACCATCAAAATACCCCAGGAGTGTTTGGAGGGGAGTGGGGGTGGTGTTGGGGAGAGATTTAGATGAGAAAAGATGGACCGTATGTTGATCATTGTTGAAGTTAGGTGATAGGTATAAGGCTAATTATATTTTTCTAATTGCATATGTTTAAATTTTCCATAAAAAAAGAAGCCTCTAGAACATTAGGACAAATCTCTTATTTTTTTCTTTTTCTCAGAACATTTAAAATACTATTTACTTAAGTAGTTTACAAAATTTTGCTAAATTAGATAATACAAATTTAGAAGCTTATTTGAGGGTTCTTTATGTCAAAAGATAATTAACCACACACCACTGGAAGAAAAGTTTGTTCCTCTTTCCTTGGTAAAATGGCTGAAATAATAGGCAGCAAACATTACGGTGTTCAGTCGAAATATGTTCATTTGCTGACAAATACTGTTGTACAATATATAGTAAATATTAGAACCAACTATACTGCATGGGAAGTTTGCAGAATGGTTAGATAAAAGTACGAAAGTTTTAACATCTTAGAGCTTATGCGGTTTGTTAGATTGTATTCCAGTAGTGAAATACATGAAGATCTATTACAATTTCTATTGCATAAAACCATCCCAAATTTAGTGGTGTAAGATATCCATTTCGTTATGCTCTTGGATTCCGTGGGTTGGGAATTCAGCAGGGTACAATGGGTGTGGCTTGTCTCTGTTCCATAATGTCTCAGCATGGAGGACATGAATGCCCAGAAGTGACTAGAATAGTTGGGGCTCAAATTAACCGGAAGTGTCTTCGCTTGCCTATCTGGTTTCTCAGTGAGGGCTGGGCTCAGCTGGGGCAGTCGTCAACACCTGCAGGTTAGCTGTTTGTGTGGTTGAGCTTCTCATGGCATGGCAGCTAGGTTCCGAGATATAGCATCCTAAAATGGAACCTCTGGAGAGCAGGTGTTCCAAGAGAACCAGACAGAAGACAGCATTCAGAACCCAGCCTTAGAAGTCGCTTCTGCCAGACTGTATAGACTGAAGTTGCACTAAGCCCACCCAGATTGAAACGGAGGAGAGATAGAATTTACCTCTACCTGGGAAGAATGTCAATGTATTGGTGGCCATCTATAAAACTACTGCAAGGACTAAATTTTTCTTTCTTTCTTGTTTTTTTTTCTTTTGTTGTTTTTGTTTTGTTTTAAGACAAGGTTTTGCTCTGTTGCCCAGACTGGAGTATGATGGCATCATCATAGCTCACAGCAACCTGAAATTTCTAGGCTCAAGTGATCTTCCTGCCCCAGCCTCCTGAGTAGCTGGGACTACAGGTGTACACCAGCACGCCTTGCTAACTTTTTATTTTTTTATTTTTTGTAGAGATGCGGTCTCATTGCTCAGGCTGGTCTAGAACTCCCAGACTCAAGCGATCTTCCTGCCTAGGCCTCCCAAAGTGCTAGGATTACAGGCATGAGCTACCGTGTCCAGCCTTAATTTTTCTTTTGATGAGCCGTTAAGGGAAAATTATATCGAAGAAGATGTATACCAAACCATAAATAAATCCTTGCAAGTGTGATCATTGATGGAGTAGCCATTTTGATGGAGCTAAAAATCATTTTTCCAGGGTAAGATTAATGAGAAACCACCCACGTGAAGTTTATTTTTCCCTCATTCACGATCGAGCTCTATAAAGGTTAAGAAGCTTAAACCAGGCAGGCACAAAGGGTAGAATGTTGTATCATTGTAGCTAATTTTAGAAAAGACCAAGACTTTTAAATTGTAGAATCTTGACAGTATTTCATGTGGAGATGGGAAATGACCATGAACATTTTTTGAACCACATATCAGTTCTCTGATTGTCTAGGTAAAGTAATGTAAAGAATTGTCAACCTCAAAAAGAAAAAAAAGGAATTCCTCCCCCAAAAAAAAATGGTCCAAGTTTGCCAACCTTTTCTGGGTGACAAGCGAGTATTATTAATACTAGATTTCCTACTAGCAAAGTTTTTGAAAAATTACATTTGATGTTTTTCATCATTATAAAAATGAGCGAAAACATTAAGTGACTTAAAAAATAAACTTCTACAATGTGGAGAACATTTAAAAATGAGAGATTGGAAATGACTGTATTAATTTGTGATTTTGTTGCCAGATACTATTTGCGTTTCCCATAAATTCTCATATCTATTCACTTAGAAAACTTAGAATTTTATAAACCTGCTTTAATGTCTTCCAAATAATAGAATTTTCAGTGGCATTCAACCTATTAAAACCGTAAAATTTCAGTATCTTTTGATTCCTTTTAAGAAAAACAGAATGACATCAGTGAAAATGAAAATTTACTAGATCAAACTAACAAAAATTCCTGAAAAATGTGAATAGAATTGAACAGTGATTAAACTGCTTGATGTGTCTCCAGAAATGTAGTTCTTTTTGGTCTTTTATTTTCCTGGGATATCTTTTGCAATTCTAATAGCTATTATAACTTAGTGCTGTAGTGATAAACAAAACTTAGAAGCAGAGCCTTGAATTCCTTTATCACCAAGTAAACCAAGATAATAAAAAACACTAATACACATTCAATCACATTTCTTTTGCTGAAGTTTTTTTTTTCTAAATTTTTGAGCAAACTCTATGCTTTCTACCCAACTAAAATTATTAATAACTAATGTTTTAGTGATATGAAAACTTTTTGTGCCCTTAATAAAATAACACATTTTAAAAATATTTGCTTCATATTTTGTCATTTGTTAAAATTTTCTGTTAAAATTTTCAATATAATAATAGATGACTTTTATTTAGAGCTTATTAGACTCTGGGCACTGTTCTAAATACATTTTCATTTAACCCTCGTAACATGATGCTATTATCTATATCTTATGGATGAGGAATATAGGCATATTCTCTGTGAAGTATTCTATGTGAGGTCCCACAACTCAACTGTGCAGATAATATATGGGTAAAACATCACTATATATAGTTAATAAATATTGGTGGGCCAATAAAAAATTATAACTGAGCAAAATATGCAGTGGTAAAAGTTTGGCTACCAGTAATATAGAGGATGAAGCACAAACTCACAAAACATTTATCTGGGGGGTGACTATAGTTTATCTAGTCGATATTTCACAGTAGCTAGAAGGGAATGAACGGAATGTTTCTAGCATAAAGAAAAGATATACTTAAGGCGATGGCTATGCCAATTACACTGATTTGCTCTATACAAATTATATGAATGTATTAAATGATCACAAGCACCCTGAAAGTATGTACATCTATTTTTTTTTAGCAAAGAATAAAAAATAAACCAAAAAAAGTGATATTTGGGCCCTTCACAGCCTGGCCCCAGTCCACAAGGGTCGAGTTTCCCACCTCCCATTCAGCGATGCTCTCGCCAGACCCCAGGTGACCCTGAACACCCGTCGTCTTTCCTGTCTCCGTATCTGGGGTGTGCGCCTTCCTCTGCCTGTGCTGGCCTTGCCGGTCTCATCTGTCTTGCAAGTGCTCACTCATTCCTTGAGATCCAGCTCACGTGCCCCCTCCTCCAAGCTGCCCTCCCTGAGTTACCTCTGCAGCATTTATGGCCCCCATGGTTCCCCTTTTCCACTTCTTTCATGGTAGTGTCCATGTTTCCTTGTATTCACTGATTTAATTTCCTTATTTATCTTCCTCAGTAGAGTGTCAGCTTTCAAAGGCCACAGAGCATGTCTGTTTCATCTCTTTTAATCTCCACTGGTTGGCACATTGCCAGACACAACCTATTACTATTTCTGCTACCGCCGTGCTGCGATTCCTCTTCCCGTTGCTGGTTTACGTATGAGGCGCTGTACTTTAGTAGGTTATTTCATTTAATCTGAGCAATGACCCAGTGAGGCAGGTCCTGTAGGACTGCAGTCCCCAAACCCCGGGACGTGAACTAGTACTGGTCCGTGACCTGTTAGGAACCGGGCCGCACAGCAGGAGATGAGTGGCAGGCCAGCGATCAAAGCTTCATCTATATTTACAGCTGCTCCTTGTCCCTTGCATCACTGCCTGAGCTCTGCCTCATGTCAGATCAGCAGTGACGTTAGATTCTCATGGGAGCCAAATGCTACTGTAAACTGCGCATGCGAGGGATCTAGGCTGCGTGCTCCTGCATCAGGCATCTAATGCCTGATGACCTGAGTCGGAGCTGAGACAGTGATGCTAGCCCTGGGAAGCGGCTGCCAATCCAGATTATCATTAGCAGAGAGGTTTGAGTGCACAATACCTGTAATGCGCTTGAGTTATCCCCAAACCAGCATCCCTGCACCCCACCCCAGTTCATGGAAAAATTGTCTTCCACATAAACCAATCCCTGGTGCCACAAAGGTTGGGGACCACTACTGTAGGAGACTTGAGTTTACAGGGATTAGGCAGTGAGTCTGAGGTCACATAGGTGGGGGAGGAGATTCAAGCTGAGATCGTGACCCTGAAGGGCAGGCTACATAAAATCCCATGTTCATTACAGCTCGTTGGCACCTCCCAACCGCTAACGCCTGGGAGGTCATTAGTGGCACAGAACAGGATTTTAAAGTTTGGAGTAAGTTGAAAAGAGATATTTATTCTGCTGCTTGACTTCGAATGTTTCTCTTGTGGATAACGGAAGAAAATTACGGGGCAAGGGCAAGAAATGAAACTGAGGCAACTCGAGATGTGAACTTTTCTTTCCACCAGCCCTGGGATTTAGCCCGGTATCGATCCACAAGAAATGCTTATTTTCCTCCTGTACTTTTCCTGTTTCATTTTAAGCAGTTACCCAGTGGATGCTTGAGTGTGGCCAGGTAAACTCGTTACGTGGTAAAAAGTCCATTTCTCAGGCTTTCCATGTAAGATTGCATGTGGTTGCAGCTGGTTGTTGTAGAATTCGGTGCAAGATACTGTTGCACCTAGACTCAAATCACTGATTTGATTCAACCAGTGGCCATCCACCTTTAAATTGAATCATTCTCTACTGCTTGTCCCAAGAGATGAGCTTCATGAGAAACTGTTTTCTGACTCTGATTATATTGAGTTAATTTTCAAGTCTATCCACCCAGCCCCTTGCCTTTTTCTTTGAATAACCCTAACAACAACAGTAGTAATACTACAAGCTGTCTTTTTTCATTAGCGATTATGACAAATGGATAGACTGTGTGTAATTATCTTTATAGTCGTGGTTGGCACAGTTTAATATATTCTTCAAATTAAAACCTTGTGCCCTGTCAGATCTTAAAGTGTAAGATCTAAATGTTGCTGTGCATTTATATTTTTATGAACCTCTGAGCTTTGCACAAGTATCTAACAGATACCTGCTTCATGGCCATTTAAAACAGTGGCTTGTAGCATACAGTAAATTTATAGGCAGTCATTTCTTCCAGTTGCCAACGTATGGCACCGTACTTGTGGCTGCAATAAAAAAAAAAAAATCACTATTTATTTCTTTAACTTTTAATATTGAATTGTACCCCTAAGGAACATTACGGACATATTACTGCATGACTGGGGTTGGTCTTCTGACACTTCTCATCAGCAGAACACATCTGTTTGGGTGAACTATGTTTCTAAAATATACATAGCACAGTAATCACAACTGATATTTTAAGAGAGATTAATGACTTTGTCCTGTAGTTACATTGCAGGAAAACGACCATCCTTAAAGAGAAGGTAAAAACTGGATTTTGGAGAGTTTTTTCATTTAACAAATACGTATGCAGAGTGCCTATAATTTGCTGGGCATTGCTTGCTGTAGGCACTCAGGAAAGATGGAGCAGGGTTTCTCCCCTCATGGGACTTCCATTTGAATAGATATGTTTGAAATAAATTATAACTACAAGATAAGTTTTTTGGAAGCTTTCATGTCACTGCTGTAGAGAAGAATATCATGTCAAACATGATAAGGGTGGAAGCTCTTTCTACCCGCACGTGCAGTGTAGCCTTGGTTAGGTGTAACATATGGTCAATCTACCCCACCACTAAAATAAAACTCCGGGAGAATGCAGCAGCTGTGGAATGGAATTAATGCTATGCTGTTTCTGAAACTGTTGGATTTTCATGAAAAAAACACAAAAAAAACAAAAAGAAAAATGAAGTTGAATTGCTGAGAATTTATGCAGCCCCAAACAAAAACTGCAAAATGATTAAAAAATAAATATTACTTAAAGTATATTTTCAGCAGACTAGCTGGAGAATGGAGTGTTTTCTTCCATTTATTTATTTTTTTTTAACTTTCCAATTTAAGTGACCATCCTTGGTTGGGTTCCCTGGGATGTGGGCTCTGAGATGCCAGGCAGCACGTGGGAAGTTCACTGGGCATGCCCTGGGCACCGGCTCTGCTGGGAAGGGAAGACGCCAGGGCTGGCAGAGAGAAGGTGAAGGGCAATGTCCTTGCAGCAGAGGCCTTGGCTGATTCCACGGGGAGCCCTGGAACCAAAATGGCCTTTTAGAGTCTGCCACACTCAGGTGAATGCCTGGAACTTGGGACGTACCCCTTTGTCTTAACTTCCATCCTTAACCTGATCTGGCCTCCCCGTGCGGAGAGGGTGACTGGGAGTGAGCCCACCTTCTGCAGCCCCAGGCTGGTTTCCGAACCGGGCACTGTGTGCCTGGGGTCCCTCCGTGGACTCAGGGCTGCTGTAGGACTCTGCGGGAACTGCTAGCTCAAGGAAGTTCATGGTTTCCATGCTAGATGGCTATTTTCCATCCGGGACCAGGTTTTCAGCAGTCACTGGAGTAAAAAATCAAGTACCATGTGAAACTCAACGTGAAACAGAAAATGAGGATGGTGATGTCCAGTCTTCCAGGGTTCGAGAAGTTGTGTAGTGTCCAATGAGTACTACGTTGTTAGGACTTGACATAGGTCTCACTTTTAATTTAAGGATGGCTGTGAAAGGCTCCTAGAACTGATAAAGTTTGGGAAACTCTGGCTTAGAGCGGTCGTCGGGGAGGAGGACCCATGACTTAGAAGGACAGCTGAATGCTGCCATCCACTGGGACTCCCGGTAGGCGGGGGAGCAAGTGTTTTTGTCCTAAAGACTAAGGGTGGAATCTGGACTTGAGTTGACTAACTATGGAGCATCTCATTAACCTCCTGCCAGGCACAAGTTTTACCAGTCCCCAGACACAAAACCAGGCAAATATTAATAGCACTTCCTAAGTTAACCAACTATAGCCAGTTAAAACGGTTGTGAGAGCGTGGCAGGGTGCATGTCTTGGGGCCATTGTGTTGCTCTCTGTGATGTTATTCGCACACACATGCATAATAGGACACTGTAGGTGTTTCCACATGGGATCAGATGGTGTAATTTAAGTACTGAAGGTTCTTGCCCCAAAGTGATCCCATTTTGCTTTGGATCTTCTCATCGGATCTTGTCAGGATGAAAAAGCTTCTAACAAGGCGTCCTTTGGGTTAATGTAATCAGACTTCCCTCCGTGTGGGTCTGAATTTTACTAGGAAACACTGTGTTAAAGAGTTTCTTATATGTTTCAAAAGCGCCCCAGAAGGTTGATTTCAGAAATATTTTCCCCCAAGGAAGTTAGAGAAAATTAATAGCGGAAACTCAGCAAAAATGTACTCATTTTAATTTCAATGTTTTACTTTCATATCATAACCTCTGCAGGATGATAATATTTGAAAATTCCTGCCACTTGACTGATGGGTGTTTATTGGCTTACATAAATCCAATTGCTTTTCCATTGTAAGCTTGGGTCAGAAAACTCTTACTAAAGTGTCCACAGAGCCTGGAAAAGTTTGTTAAATGTAAATTTAACATCCTCCCCCATAAATTTTATTTATAACCCTGGGAGAAATACAGGCTTAACAACCCAAAGCATTTCATTTTCTCATAGGCTTCCCCAGTATCATTTTTATGCCTTTTATGGAATTTTTTTATTAATATCAATTCATTGTTGTTTTTTTTTTTTTCTTTAAACTTTCTCAGGAATGAGGACTCATTTGTCTACTTCAACTGACTGAGCATAATTATGGTTTGAATGGAGCTCATTTTAACCTTTGAGAATCTCAAATCTTGTCTCTGTAAAGTTCAAAAGAGCTTGCTGGTACCAGGTGGCATTTAGAGAGTAAGATCTTTTCTTAGTCATCGGAATATATAGGTTCCTCCTACTTTGGTGTGAATGTGAGTTTTTAAAGATGCCACGGTGCAAAAGGACTCCCAGGGTGAAAAGCCAAGAGCAAAATGGTTTCTTTAGATGATTTAGCAAATCTCTAGAGAAGGATTTGTCTTAAGAACCCGTTGCGTTAAGTTCAGCATAGTGCAATCACATCCTAAGACACTAAACTGTCTCAAAAAGAAGAGAAAATGATTCTCTAGCCGGATTGCGTTTGTAACCTGTTCACTCAGCAGAGACTGGAGGAGGTTCAGCACCTCTGATTTGCAGCATGTGGGCGTGTTTGTGTGCACACGCATGTATACACGCATGCATGTGTCCAGTTCAGAAAAAAATGACCCGTCGATTCATGACAAGCGTTCGTATCAGCTTGCGGAGAACCTCCAAATCTCACTGCTGTGCGATACACTGTATTTTGTGCTTTGGTGGAAGAGTGAATGACTTTGGTAGCAACGTTAATTCATTACTTTATTTGTCCCCTAGCTCAGGTGGGCTGCCCAGCTTTTACCGGTTATTTTGTGTTTATATCTGAAACATTGAAAATGTATTTAAATCACAGACAATCACAGCTAGAGGATGTTTTCGTAGGCAAAATGATTTAATATGGTTTTGAAAGTATTGCAAAAATTTTATCAATTCAAAAAAGTCTATTTTTGATTAAAATATCATGAAATAGACGAAGCTGCACTGGTCCCCTTTCATGACACTCTCTCATTTTGTCCTTCCTATTTTGACTACATTTCTCTTCATTCTGCTCCTGTTTTTTCTACTACCCCTCTTCCCAAAGACTTACAGTAGAAGAAATCCAATATTTTGGGTCAAAAGTTCATAACAAGTGTCACCATCTGTTATAAATAAATTAGTGTGTCCTGATTTCAGGCAAAGTGTGTTGAAAAACATAATTTCATAACTACAAATCAATATCATTGTGACAGATCGATGTGGCAAAATGTGTCTTTCGTACAAAGGAACGCGACCTGCTTCTCTTTTCCTGGGGGCAATATAACTGGAAATCGGTATTTGTTTTCTTAGATATGTTTTTTTTTTTTTCCTTTGTGCGCATTTCAGCTCTGTGAAATTATGCTTATTTGTTTTCATTATTTGTGGAAGCCAGGTGGTATTTTGACAAGAAGCGTGGGCTTTCCATTGGCATATGTGAAATCGGATCTCGTCTTCACCATTTACTTTCTGTACGACCTGGAGGAAATCACTGTGCCATGATTTCTTCATCTGTAAAATGGGTATCTTAAGGCTTAAGCTATTGTATATAAAGTGCTACTGGTTTGTCTCTAACTGCAGTTTTGTTTGTATGCCTTAACTTTTATGCATCTATATTCTAAGTAGTTTTCATTTCTAGTTTTCAATTTTTTTTCTCATCACACCAAACCCTTTTGGAAACAAAATGGTTTGAAATTTCTAAGGGAGTCAGGAGATATGGCCAGAGAAATGGGATATGTCCCATGTTCTGATTTCACTTTCTGGAAGATGACGTGGATTGAGATATAAGATGATTTCCTTTGTGGTTTAATACATGATCAATTTTTTAATTAATGATTCATGGAAATTGAAGATAAAAATGTGTGTTTTTTTTTATTGGCAGATTATAAAGGTTTCAGTGTACATCTGCGTAATCACTCCTCTTAATAAATTTTTCAGACCCTCTGGGTTGTCAGCACAGGGGGGTTTTACTGCTTTGCCCCAAAATAACACAATAACAGCAGTAAGCTTACTCTCTGAGTGTTAAATTGAATATTGACACATAATAGGTCAAAGCTTAGATGTGGATATTTTCTTTTTTTCTAAAGTCAGAATTGCTTCTGGGCCAGCAAGAGTTGACCAGAAGCTGACTGATTGAATGAGGACAGCTAATAAATAACCCATCAGAGGATCGGTTAGATGCATAGATGGTGGATGTCAAGAAGCCCTATCTGAACTTTCCAAGTTAGAGTCACCTTTTTCCAGCAGACTTAAGGCATTTTTGAGTCATTTTTGAGTCATTGATATGGCTATATGCATTTTGAGATGGCTGTATCCAGCTACCTTAAGCTGATACCATTAAAGTTTTCACTTGTCCATCTCTTTCCACTTACTTTGATTCCACATTCACTGAACAATTTTCTGAGATGTGGTACAGTTTTCTATGTAGGTCTGTATACAAGGAGGAATAAGGTGAATCTTGTATGATACCATGCTTGGGACAGTTACCTAGTGCTGTAAATTAATTAGCATTGGACTACTAGATTGTCAGTTAACAGGAATATATGCTTAGGACAATTTTTTAAAGACTGGTAAATGGATTGTGTATTTTCAGAGATTTTGCTCAGTTAAGGAGGATTTTCAATTAACATTTCCTTGCTAATTGTTTTTCCATGTCGTATCTGTGTGGTGCTCCTGAAATGGACGTTGGCTGTCCTGTAACTGCTTTTAGTCTTCACCTCTTTATCCTTCTCAAGTCTTGGGAGAGTTTTCTTGAGTTTTTACTTCACTGATTTGATTTGTTCCAAAATCCTAAGACTGCCCCTCCCTGCTTCCCTGTGATCTGTGATCACGTAGGCTGGGCCTCCGTCTTTCCCTTGCTCTTGACCTCTTTCATGACGCACCACTCTCCATGTTGAGATGCCGTGATCCTTTCGAGTTCAACTAAAGAGTCAGTTTACAATAAGTTCTTCCTTCTCTTGTGTGTCTTTTGCGCTTCACTTCTTCAAAATTTTGCTTTTCAAGCAGTGGCCATTACAGCGTGTTCCTTCAGAGATGGTATTGGATGTGCTTCCACATTGCTTGGTCTTTAATGAAGAAGGAGGGGAAATTTGAGAGTCAGCCGCTTGGGCAGGGGTGACCAGAGCCAGAGGAAGTGCCAAAGGCTGCTTGACTGATTTGCCAGTTTCCTGCTGTACTTAATGTGGTGGGAGGGAGTTAGTCTAACCCCTCCTTCCCTGCCTGGTCTGGTTCTTTCTGTCAGTAGTCAGCCAGGACTTTGCTCCACCCTTTGTGCCCGGTGAAAGCCAGACATGATCTAGTAGTGATTCTGATGTCTGTGCCTGCTCAGAGAGCCCTCCAGCTCCTGTTGTGCCCCCTGGAGGCACCGGGAAAGTCACATGTACCACTGGCTGTGCCCTGGCCATGCTTGTCCCGTGCTCTGCCACTGTTACCTGATGGCCAGTAGCAAAACAAATTTTCTAGGATCATTTCCGCAACCTTCCCAGGTACACGTCCTTCGTATTTACGATGTCTTCAGCAGGATGCGCTTTCCTCAGTCTGATCCCATCTGCATTATATGTAGCAAAAAAATCCTTGACTTTTTTGGTGTGAGAGATATAAGCAGATTATTCCTTACTAAAAAAATTTAGTTATTGGTCATTTCAGTGGATATCTGGATTCAGGGGATGGAATTTCATGTGTTTATGAGCCCAGATAAGCAAATATCTTTTTGTTGTTGGGAAATCTACATTTATTTACTTATTAATCATCATTTTTTAAAATAAAAATTGTATTAAGGTGTACAACGTGTTTTGATATAAATATACGCAGTGAAATGATTACTACAGTTAAGCAAATTAACATGTTTGTCTTCTTACAGTTACCTTCTTTTTTTGTCACGACAGCACCTGAAGTCCACTCTCTTAGCAAATTTCCAGTATATAGTACAGTATTATCATCTGTAGTCATCACATTGTACATGAGATTTCTAGACTTATTCATCCTGTAAAACTTGGTACCCTTTGACAAACATCTCCCCATTTCCCCCACCTCTCTGCCCCTGATAACCACATAAGTTTTAAAAATATTCCACTAAACGTTAAATTTTGCTTAGCATGGTGGGTGCCAGCTGTTGTCACCACCTTAAGAAAGATCCAGGACTTACAGCCTCTGAGAAATCCGATTTCTGCCCTGTCCCAGGCTCCCTGCTGCGATCATCAGCCCAGGAGACTCTGTGGAGCTCTAGCAGAATCTCTCTGGCCCCGCCGAGATACTCTGAGGATGCCAAGGAGGATATCCTGAATTCTAATGACACCGCCTGGACTCAGCGCCTTGTATACTCACTCATTTTGTAAATAGTGTCTGATGCTTAAAGAGTTGAGTTAAGGCATCAGTCCCCGGGTGTTTCTGAAAGAGGAAGGTAAATAAAACAAGCACTCACAAGGAATATTTAGGGCTTCACTCAGTTGTCCTCCTGTAACTTGGTGTATTTGTATTGACAGTGGGGAGATAGAAGGTTGGGGATAAGAACCAACTGCTTCTGAGATGTAGTGATGAACTTGTACGATATTCAGAGAGTACGAAAATAATATTATATAAATTCTATGTGGGTGGCAAATTGCTCCCAAGCTGACTGACCCTTAGCGATGGAGAGAAAACTTGTCAGCATTGTGGTTATGTTGTAGGTCACAGTGGTGATTAATGAACACAGAGTCTAAAAGTAAACTGTAGAGGAATCACTTCCCCGGGGCCAGTTAATAACCAGATCTACGGTCACAGTAAACCTCGGGGGACGATGGTGACTCTTCCCTTCCACCTTTATCCCAGATACCTCCAACACGTGTATAATGCTGTGATGATGAACGGATGTGAAATGACCTAGCTCTGCTTCAGGAAGTCGTTGGGGTAGAGAAAGGCTCAGGCTGCAATTGCTGTTGCCTCTGCTTTAGGCAAAAAAAAATCCTCACCTTCCAATCGGCAACAGCAAATTCGAACCACAACAGAAAATGAAATCTGTAGACTTGGCCTTGTATGATCAAGAAAAATCGAGGACTCTGGGTACTGTTATGATGGAAATAGAACATAATCTCTTCAACCGTGGTGCTAATACGTGTAACAAAATGCTACCTTTTCTTTGTAGAGGTTGATCTCTGATGTCTCCACTCTGGAAAATACCTGTGATGGAGGACCTTTCCAAGAACACAGTAGTGAGGTCCTGGTATTTAATTATTTGATGTTTAGTGACAGCCCATCATGGCCCATATTATGCATTAGATCCAGAGTTGAGCTTGCTAATGTTTTCCTGCATTTGCATTGATGTGTAAAATTCTGTGTGGGTGTGGATGTGCTTGTGTGCGTGCGTTTGTGTGTGTTGTAGTTGGTGGGGTCGTTAACGTGAGGATGTGGGGCAGAGTGATGGGGAATACATCCTCTGTTTGGTGACTCTCAACCCACTGCCAGCTCGAATGGAGTTTATATAGGCTTGGCAATACGTGGAACACTCTTTGATACTTGTTATAACAAATTATATCTTTAGAAATATGCAAATGCTAATTTAGTACTGCCACCTCTTTTCATTCCTATTGCCACCGGTTTTTCCCTAGTTTTCTCTTGCCTGAAAGACGACGTGTAAGTGGACTTCGCTGTCATCGGTGCCTTCCCCCGTGGATTCATTCCATCCTTAGTTGCCAAATTAATCTTTCCGATGCTCAACCCTAATGTCTCTCCCCTTTCCAAATTCCCTCTGTGTTTCCCCGTTGCCTAACAAATAGAGTTCCGAAAGGATATTTATTTAAAGCATACGTGTGCCTGTCTCCCAACTCATTGCATCTCTCAGCTCGATTCCGTCTCCTCGTCACTCCGAGCACAGAGCCGTCTCTCTCTGCTCCCCTTGCCAGGACCCAGCCAGTCCTTCAACACCTCACCAGGCCATCTCAGTGACTCAGATCTTTCTTCTGTGATCACATTTCTGTGTATCCTTCTCCCTGTGGGCAAACTCCTCTTTAGACTGAAGCTCCCTTTTAAAAAAAAAATAATAATAATCTTCTAACTCCTTGCCCTGCTGAAAATCCACCTCTTTCTTGACAATGCTACATTTTCTCTTTGCTCTCACATCCTTGGTTAAAGGAACAAGAGGCATTTTAGTGGCCATCTTCATAGCTATGTGGGCTGCAGGAGGGGACCGTGTATCAAAGATCCATGGCCATGTCACTGAGTACGAATGTTTCCTGCATCAAATGAGGAATTGCAACTCTTTCTGATATTTTTTGGCCAAACTCCTCTTTTTGAAAGGCTAACGCTGCTATACCACCTTCCCTGAAGAGACCCTTAAGGGCTGTGTAAAGGATTCTTGTACAATATTCCCTTGGGAACATGCCTTATAGCTGAGGTCTAGGACAGCCACCTTCCACTGTCTTTTGCAGCTTGTGTCTTCATCGTGGTGGGAAATCAATCCTGCCGTGCCTTTTGTCACTTCTTGGTGTGGATGTTATTCTCTCCTTCCTAGCCTACTTCCCATGTCTAGTTTGGTGAATGGTGTTCTGATAGTACCCTAAATCTAGGGGAGCCTTCTCACTTTTACATTCTGTTTTATAAATTACTTTTGTAACACTTTTTGAATATCCACATTTAACAACCTGTTCCTTCACATGCGCTCAGTTATTCTTTTAGGTACTAAAATATTGTACTATTTTCTATCACTTAATATCCATCTAAGCTGGATTCAGTTGTCAAGAGTAGTTCTAAATCTCCAAAGGCTCAGAGCAATTTGCAGAGGCAGAAATTGAGTTTAAAAAATTCTTTTTCTTGAACTTATGTACAAGAAAAACCTAGTCATAGTTAGTCTCTTTTTACAATGTTTCTCCAAACAGCAGCCACTCTCTGAATACTGCTGTCGACGCTACGGCAGCATCTGTGACCACCGGTCAGTATACTCTTGGATTGCTGGCTACCAGCCCTCGTGAACAACTTCTTTATATGGTTTTCCTTTCTTTGTACCTGTTTACTAATAAATTTGGTTGCAAATTATGTAAACGTAATATAGTAGCCTGCACTTATAGGGAGTAGCAAACCAAACTTATACTAAACAACCCCATGATTTTCCTTAATACCAATTTTAATCACTTCTGTTATTGAATTATCAGAAATTTTTGTCCCATGTGAAGTCACTTCAACAGGGAGGAGAGGCTTGTCAGGGAGAGTGTAAGATTTCTGTATTTTTGTCCCATATATATGACTTTGCATAAACAGCTCTGTTACTGAAATTGATATAGAAGAGAGTTTATGAAACTTGGCACCATAATCTCTGAAGTATTATAAAAACGCTCACCATCCTCTTTAAAATGTGTTATTTCTGAACTGAACTGTATTTTGATTCTCTAACAAGTCTTTAAAGAAGAAAATGCAAAATCTGGCCAGGAGTGGTGGCTCATGCCTGTAACCTCAGCACTTTGGGAGGCCGAGGTGGGAGGATTACTTGAGGCCAGGAGTTTGAGATCAGCCTGGGCAACATAGCAAGACCCTGTCTCTAAAAAAAAAAAAAAAAAAATTAAAAAGTAAAAGTCAACGTATCTTTCTTGCTGCATCCTGGAATAATAATATTCAGCAGCTAATACAAAGTCAACTACTTTAAAAAATACTAATGGAATTTTATAAATGTACTGATCAGGGCTTTTTATTTTTTTAATTTATAGTGAAGCATCTTATAAATATTGCCTCTTTTTTTATGGCAAATCTTTTATTATATGGAAGCATCAGTATATCCTAATAGACTTTCGGCCTTGACTAATGCTTTTTCAATGTTTTATGAACTCCCAGGTTGACTAAAACTAATAATACCAGTTGACCTGTGATCCACAAGAACACTGTTTATTTGATGATTTAATACTCTTCGGAGGTTTTTTGGGATAGTTTTCATGCTTGAGGTTGTCAGTGGTAGAGAAAAAAAATTAAAGCAATTTTTAATTTGAGAAAATTTGCTCATATGATCTTTTGTTTCTTTTTTAATACGACATTGTCTGTTGGGTATCTCTGGCTCATTTTGTCCCCAGTATGCAAATATGTTGATTTATACTATTCACAACAGAGTCAGTGACTGCAACATCAGCACTTAGCCGTCTGCTTCTTTGTAATGGTGTCTGTGATGGAAGGTGAGACATTAAAGTCTGTTAGTGACATGCGTCATGTCGAGTCCTGAATTAGCCTGCGTCTGAGGTCCTTAAATGTGGGTTGGAATCACCTGTGGAGCTTGAAGAATGCTCATGCCCAGGTCCCAACTTTAGAGTTCCTGATTTAATTGTACTAGAATTGGGCCCAGGCATCCGTATTTAATTTCCCCTACATAATTCTATCGCAGCCAAGGTCAAGGTCTACTTACATCGAGACTCATTCAAGTGCCTAGACAAACTAAATCTCAAAAGCTTTAACAGGAGTAATTTCTATCAGTCGTCTTTTTCTGGGGATGAATTCATTTTAAATTGAGAAAAGATTTAGTGAGAATACCAATAGAAAATCTTGGTCTTGGCCAGTTCTATGAATAAATAGAAAAAGATAAGGACGGCACTAAACTGTATTAAACTGTGTGTGCTAGTGTACACTTTTAGCTGAAATAATCATACTGAGCTTAGAAATTATGCACATAAAATAATTATGGACTCAGAGGGCATAAGCAGTTTTATTAAACTAATGGGAAATATTTATTTCTTTAACACAACAGGTTACAAAACCTTCCTTTAATTAAACGTTTAAAAAATTTACTACTTTTGGTGACAGAGATTTTCTTTGCACAAGAATGGCAAAAATATCACCTTCCTCCAGTACCTCAGGTACTGTCCATCTGAATCCCAGGGTTAATGCAGTGAATTGAAGGTATGTTATCTTCTGACAGTTTCACAGTTATCCGTATCAGTTATCACTGGCAAATAAACCACATCTATTTTCTGATTTAGCAGTAGGAAAAATCTGGGAAAAATTATTTAAAAATATGTATTTTCTAGAAGTAAAATGTTTCTCCGAGATATATACTGTATGATTAAGTTATTTTAATTTATATACACTTAAAGAATACCATTAGAAACAAATATTAGAATTAATATAAGTTAATTTAGTGAATGTCATTTTTAAGGAAAAAAATAAAAATAATACCTATTCATTGGGGACCCAAAGTTTTATATAAAAATGAAAAAGCTTTTTGGGAGTTACGAATTACCGTAGCCTTCTGTTAAATCAGTTTCGACAACTGTTAAAAGACATTATCATCACAAATAGGGCTGCATTTCACTCTGTCTGTCAAATATAATCAACATACATGATTTCAAGAAAGTGTGACCATTTTCCCAGAGTGATGGCAGGAAGGTGGCCCAGTTAGGAGTTCTGTAGCTTTAGTCCCTTCCCAGAAATCCAACAGCAACTATCCACAGGCAGGAATACCTCCTGCATGGTCTAGAACTTGAGAATGAGGCTGAGACACCCACTTGGACCACAGAACTGAGAAAAGCCACAATTGTACTGTAAGAAGAATGATTTTCTTTCACCATGACACACTTTTCTTAGACCAGCACAGCACCACACAGAATTCCCTTGGGACCATGGTTTCTACAGTGGGAAAAGTGAGCTGGATGCGGACATTCAGCTTCCCTACCATTCTAGGACCCTTTGCGGGAGCCTCACTCCCATCTCATTCCATGGTAAATGTTGGGAATACCAGCAGGCCTTAGACTTCCTGGGGTCAGTCAGAAACAAAGAATGGGGGGTGGCACTCACAGTGACCCGTGCACAGACCTGGGTGGTTGCCGTGCAATTTGTCCAGTAGACATGACACTCCAGAGAAACCAGCCAACAACGTCACACTGTGTGAGTCTTCCACGCTTGAGTTTTTAGCAAGCTTCCCCACGCAGCTCAGGTGTTCTTACTGTCTTCCCCAGGTTAAGACACAATTGTAGGTCAGCGATTATCTGTGAGGGGTGGAATCTGGACCCACCGAACCCCAGTGGTGGAGAGGTGATCTAAATAAGCCCTGGTGCTCTCCTTAAGTCTTCCCCAGACTGAGGGGAAGCAACTGCAGGGCAGTGATGACCTGTGGAGGAAACATTTGGCTCTGCCGAACCAGGTAGAGAAGTGATTCAATTAAGCCCTTTTTCTCTCCTTAAGTCTTCCCCAAGCCAAGAGGCAGCTGCAGGTCAGCCATTACCCATGGAAGAAACATTTGGCTCCACCCAACCCCAGCTGGAGGGCAGTGATGCCACCAAATCTCAGAACTCTGCCTGAGCTCCACCATGGATTGGGAGGCGAGCCCAGTCCACATATCTGTGTCGCCTCTGCCACTGCCCACCCCGTATGGCTGAGCAGCAACCCAAGAGGATCTCACCCAGCTTTGGAGCCCACCGCAGGGCCTGGCCCAACTACAGATTCCAGACAACAATACCACTCAGCTAGGGAAGGCAACCTGCAGCTCTGCCCTATCAGAGATGATTATAGAACCCAGCCAATAGCCCCACCTGATGGTGGAATCCAGTTTAGCAGTCTCACTGGACTGTGGAGCACAGCCAGCAATACCATTCAACCTCAGAGCACAGCATACAACCCAGCCCAGTTACAGAACCCAACACCAAGCGGGGTCTGCCTGTCCAGTGTTGCTGCCAGCCACCCATCCAGAACTAGACTAAATAGTAAAGATCTGTCACCACCAAAGAACACCTGGAAAGGCCGGAAGAAGTGGCCATCTTCTCACATGCATAGGCATCAATGTAAGGTCACAGAGATGGTGAAAAATCAGGGAAGTACGACACCACCAAAAGAAACTAATAAAGCTCCAGCAATGGACCCAGAAGAAATGGAGATCTAGGAAATAACTGACAAAGAATTCAGAATCATTGTCTTAAGTTAGGGAACTACAAGAAAATGTGGATAGGAAATTAAATGAAATTTGGAAAACAATTTAGGGACAAAATGAGAAGTTTGTCAGAGAAATAGAAACAATAAAAAAAAAATCCAAATAAGAAATCCTAGAAACAATATCATAACTGAGTGGAAAAATTCAATAGAAAGCTTCAAAGGCTCAATCAAGCAGAAGAATCAGTGAGTTCAAAGGACATTTGAAATTATCCAATTAGAGGAACAAAAAGAAAAAATGAAAAAGGAATGTAGAAGGCCTATGAGAATTATGGGACACCAACAAGAAAACTAACCCTTGCATAATAAGAATTTTCTAAGGAAAAGAGATAAAAAGACATAGAAGACATAATTAATGAAATAGTAGCTGAAAAATTCCCCACTCGTGGGAGAGATGAGATTGGTCAGGTATAGGAAGCTCAGTGGTCACAAACCAAATTCAACCCAAAGAGGAGTTTACCAAGATGCCTCATAATGAAATTATCAAAAATCAAAGACAAAGAATATTGAACGCAGCAAGGGAAAAGAAACAGATCAGATTCAAGGGAGCCTCATTATGGCTTTCAGTGGATTTCTTAGCAGAAACCCTGCAAGTCATGAGACAGTGGGATGATATATTCAAAGGGCTGGGTTGGTGGGGGGGGAGGGACTGTCAATCAAGAATTCTTTACCTGTAATTTAGAAAAGAGGGAGAAATAAAAACTTTTCCATACAAACAAAAGCTAAGGAAATTTATCACTACTAGGCCTGTTTTACAGGAATTACTATAGAGTTCTTTAAGCTGAGAGAAAAGGCTGTTAATTAATAACATAAAACATGAGAGTAAAAAACTTAATGGTATAAGTAACACATACTCAGAATTATGTAATGTAAAGGCAGCGCATAAAAATTTTATCCCTAGTAGGAGGGTTAATATACAAACTATTAAGAACCACTATAATAAATAAGAGATACAAGTTATAAACACATGTTAATTTTTATATCAAAAACAGAAAAGGTTGGGGGAGACAGTGAAAGTGTATCGTTTTTGTATGTGATTAAAGCCAAGTTGTTACCAGCTTCTAGGAGCCTGTTATGAGCCTAATATATTTTATGTAAACCTGACCATAATCACAAAGCAAAAACCTATAGTACTTGTACAAAAGAAGAAAGGATTCAAAGCATTGCCACCACAGAGGACCATTAAACCACAATGGAAGACAGAGAGAGAGGAAGAAAGGAAGAAGAGACACACAAAACAATCAGAAAACAAATTATGAAATGGCAGTAGCCAGTCTTTACCAACTGAAAGTGAAGGGAGGGCAGAAGGTATTCCTTGCAAATGGAAACTGAAAGAGAGCAGGGGTAACTGTACTTACATCAGACAAAATGGACTTTAAGTCAAAACTATACAAAGAGATAAAGAAGGTTATTACATAGTGATAAAAGGGTTAATTCAACAAGAAGACATAGCAATTGTCAATATGCATGTATCCAACACAGAGCACCTGCATACATAAAGCAATTATTAAATGATTTGAAGGGAGAGACAGATGGCAAGACTTTAATAATAGGGGACTTAAACACCCTACTTTGAACCAATGGACAGATCATCCAGATAGAAAATAAAAGAACATCAGAGGTGGATTACACTTTAGACCAAATGGACCTAACACACATGTATACAGAACATTGCATCCAATAGCAACAGAACACACATTCTTCTCAAGTAAACATTCTCCAGGATAGATCACATGGTAGGCCATGAAACATATCTTAACAAATTTAAAAAGATTGAAATGAAACATCTGATAAGGGATTAATATCCAAAATATATAAGGAGCTCAATAACAAGAAAACAAATGACCCAATTAAAAAATTGGAAATGACCTGAATAGTCATTTCTCTAAGGAAGACATATAAGTGGCCAATCAGTACATGAGAAAATGCTCAGCATCGCTGATCATTACAGAAATGCAAACAACCTCAGTGTCCAGTAGATGGATGGTTAAAGAAAATGTATATATACACAATAGAAATTCAACCTAAAAAAAACAGGGAAAGTCCTGTCATTTGTGACAACTCGGTTGGCATTATGCTAAGTGAAATAAACCAGGCACAGAAAGACAAATACTGTGTGATCTTATATGTGGATTCTAATAAAGTTGAACTCAAGAGTAGAATGATGGTTATGAGAGGTGGAGCG
>NW_012149374.1:566136-569548 GCF_000956105.1 Propithecus coquereli
TATATGTACACCATGGAGTTCTACTCAACCACAAAAAACAATGGTGATCTAGCACCTCTTATATTATCCCGGATAGAACTGGAACCCATTGTACTAAGTATCACAAGAATGGAAAAGCAAGTACCCCATGTACTCACCATCGAATTGGTATTAACTGATCAGCACTCAAGTCCACATATGGTAATAACATTCATCTGGTGTTGGGTAGGTGGGAGAGGGGAGGAGGGGATGGGTGTATTCACACCTAATGGGTGTGGTGTGCACCGTCTGGGGAGATGGACACACTTGAAGCTATGACTTGGGTGGGGCAAAAGCAATATACATAACCTAAACATTTTTACCCCTGTAATATGCTTAAATAAAAAGAAAAAAATTTATAAAAAGAGAATCTGAAGACCCCAGACTCGTTCAAGCTTGGCATGATCCCGTAACTTCCACTGGATGCAGTCATAAATTGGGAGGCTGCTTTGGTGTCTGGAACAGACAACAGGAGCCTGGACTGTAGTCAGTAGGGTCCCCCCTTATCCTCACAGTCAGTGCTGGGGTCTTTCGATCAGTCTCAGAGATGCTCACAGGGCTTCCTGTCATGGGAGTTCTCTCTGCAGACCATAAGCTCAGGCACAACGACCTCCTTTCCTGCTCAGGATAATGCACCTCTTGGGAGCAGCATCTGCTGACTGTCTAGAGCCCTTTTTCCATGATCTGGGCTCTGTTACTCAGAGAAATACCCCACATTCTCTGGCTCCTTCCTACTCACAGAGAGAGGCCAACCTCTTCTCCACAGTTGACCTACTCTGGCCTCCTCCCACCCTTGGGCATTCCCTGCCCACTTGACCCCTAAACGTTGGCTCTGGGCCTCTTTGAATATGTGTTTATACAGAGCTGTCTGTTATTTCTACTTGGGAAAAGCAAATGTCCATTTCTTTTAAATTCAAAGGCTTAAGTACTCTCTTGAATGTGTGTGTTGGAGATAGAGGGAGGGGCAGGGCTCCTTTGGCACCAGAATAAAAACACAAATTAATGTATCAGTAGATGATCCTGTCCCCTAACTCTTTGTTGGAATAAGATTGATTCCTTAGACTTTTGCTATTTTTGTTTGTCTTAATTTCTTTCAATATTACAAGGCAGAGAGGAGTGCTGACTTAAGGATGTGTACGGAGAGTAGGGCTCAGATGTGTGTTCAGTGGCAGCAAGGGAGGGGGACAGACTATCCTAAGAAAGTAAAGCAAAGAAAATAGAAAAAAGTTCCACATAATGTCAAGAGCAAAAGTGTTGGAAGGATGTATATTTGGCAGTACTGGATGTAAGTATTGGCGTCTGCTCTTTCAAAATGTGTTTATCAGAAGTGGTACTTGAACATTAAAAAACCCTTAGGCTAGAAGAAATATGAGAAAGAGAAGTATGCTTTTGAATAAAGGGCAATGTTATTTTCATGTGGTGTGTGTTTGTTATCTCTTTGAAGACTAGTGCACCCACAGTACTGGAGGGAGCTTCAGAGTTGAGCGAGATAAGGTCTCTACTGTCAAGGACTGAACACTTGTGCAAAGAAGCCAGATTTGCCTGGAGCCAACAATACCATAGTGAGCTCCGTGCAGTCAAGGTGGTCTGATTAGAGAACTTCTAGAGCGCTAGGCAGTACTTAAAATGTAAGCTTGTTCTGAGGAAGTGGGGTTGACATTTGAGCTTGAGGGGCCAATGGGACTAAGGTATAGCAGGTAAGTTATGGTGGGCGGGGCTGTGGAATTGCAAGCAAAAGGAAGAGTGTGAGCAAAGCAATAATGGGAACTGATCACGTGATGTTTGAGGAATCACAGGGCCTCCTGATAACAGCAGGGTCAGAAGAAAGTTGCTGAAGATGACGCTAGCCTCAAAGCTACCTGGAAAGAGCCTTGCGGAAAATGTCAAAGGCATAAGAGCTTAATTTCACAAGCAGTGAGGAATCATCCGTTATTTGTAAGATGGATGGTGATGTGTTCAGACATCTGGGTTAGTTCTTCCTTCCTTCTTTCCTATCTTCCTTTCTTCCTTCTAGATGATTTCTGTGCTTTGTGGATGATGTGTTAGAACAAAAATTAAAAAATAGACCCTGGCACTGTCACCCATTGCTGCTGGGAAGGCAAACTGGTACAGCCCTTCTGGAGGAAAAGTTGGCCATGCCTAACAAAACTGCCTTTCACCTCATATCCCCCTTCCAGGAATTTATGCGAAAGATCCACCTCCAACAACATGAAAATACATGTGAATAAGATGATTTACTGCACTATTGTTGGTAATTTCAAAATATTGGAAACAATCTAAATATTCACACATAGGAGACAAGTTGAATAAATGATAGTACATCCACACAGTGGAGTACTTTGCAGCTGTAAAAAAAAGAGTAAGGAAGATTATTGTAAATTAATTACTATCGAGCAGTTTCTAGGATATACTGTTAAATGGGAAAGCAGAGAGCAAAAGAGTATCTATGAGCTGCCCTTCATATGATGAAAGAAAAAAGATATATGTAAACAAGCACGTATTTGCTAATTTTTGTATAAAAGAAATACAGGAAGGGTAAATCAGAAACTAATGAGATAAATTACTCACGGGAAGTAGAAGAGGAAGGAGGAGAAAGAAGGAGGGGAACAGGCCTGAAGTAGGAGAGGTGAGGTCAGAACAGCATTTACTGTACCTTTAGCTCGATTCTTTAAAACCAAAGTAATGTTTCGTATATCATAATCAATATAAATAAATAAAATTCACCAAAATGTGGGTGGAACCCGAAGGGAATACAAGCAGTAATAAATGAACCTGATTGTATCATAAATGTCTTAAATAACCTCCTAAAGGAGGAAAAGAACTAACCTAAGTAACTTAGGAAAACAGTATTTTGACTGGATACTGTGAGACTAAAGACAAAAAGAAGTATAAACAAATATCCAATATTGTACTCAAGTTAGTAACTTTGTTTCCCACACAGGTGTGGGTTAGGAATTGTGAAACTGCTTTGAATGGTCTAGGATTGAACAACTACTGAATATTTTGCAGATAACGAGAGATGGATTTCTCACCTTTGGAAAAAGAAGTTACAAATAAGGAAAGAGAGAAATATAGATTAAAACCCTGTGGGGTTGGATTAGAAATGGAGGTATCAATATGAATTTATGGTTCTTAATGTGTACACAGATAGATGCCAACAGAACTATACATGTGTGTATATCTTTGTGTTTGTGTGTGCACATGTATTTCCTAGCACGGTTTAGAGGTGTGAGAAGTGATTACTCTTCTAGCAACAAGCACACCTTGCACCTAGATCTTGGTTTCTAGATACCATTTTTCAATGAAAGAAACACTCTTTTTAGAAAAATTACTAATTCCAGAGATGGAGCAGGGAAAATATAAGATGAGCTTGAGATGTCTTATAGTGCCAGAA
>NW_012149374.1:569598-571387 GCF_000956105.1 Propithecus coquereli
GAAGAGAAAATGTTATTAAGAAAAACATAAGGGAGAGAAAATATATTAAGTGGAAGTGTATCATTCTAAAGGTCTTCATCCTCATCCTCTTCACATTGAGTAGGTGGAGGAGGAAGAGGAAGAGGAGGGGTGGGTCTTGCTGTCTCAGGGGTGGCAGAGGTGGAGGGGAGGCAGGTGCACTTGGTGTAACTTTATGAAAA
This sequence comes from Propithecus coquereli, assembly GCF_000956105.1. NCBI lineage: Eukaryota > Metazoa > Chordata > Mammalia > Primates > Indriidae > Propithecus > Propithecus coquereli. Next base: position 569,799 of record NW_012149374.1, read on the forward strand.
TACATCATGATTCCTGTCTGAATTTTTTGCTTTTTTATTTCCCTAAGAATGTTTCTATATGGTAACGATCCTTCTTCCACCACATGGTTTAGTTTTAGTGCCCCTATCATAGAAGGGTCCATGTCATGAAAGAAGTCAAAAGCAGTCTTGAATAATTGGAACCCTTCTGCCAGATTGTCTAATGTCAATTTGTTTTCTCTTATTGCTGCTTTGGTATCTTCTTCCTCGTCATCTGGATGCTGGTTCGGAAGCACCTGTCTCCACCAAGTCGTCTGTATTAATTCCTCTAATGTGGTGTCTATTAGCTATTGAATTTCTTGAAGGTACACTAATGAGTTAGGGATGTTAAGTATCTTTTCGCATACCTGTTGGCCATTTCTATATCTTCTTTGAATTTATTTAAAAATATATCGGTTGATATATTTTGAAATAGTCTAGTGGCAAAACTAAATATACCACTCCATTCCCTTATGTGCCACGCTGTATACTGTAATACCCACATTTTTATCATACATTCTAGAGGCATTCAACAAATTATGTCATGCCAATTCTTGATATTCAAAGTCATCCATATAATAATATTGATATGAATAGATCCCTTAGAGTTGAAGCTCCTAAATATAAAATCGGTTCAGTTTCGAACACTTATACTAAAACAGTTTTATAAGTCATGGGAGAAATAGATTATCTAGATAAGATCATGGTCCTCAGTGGGAAACTTAGGTTTGTCTCCATTCAGTTACATAAACAGGGTTTACCCAGCCAAAGTGGTGAAGGGTAATCACAACCACTTCTGTTTGAGCACTTTTTTCCTGATGCCTGTCCTCGCTGTGTTTTGGATCTCACTTTTCTTTTCTCCGTAGAGAGGTGGAGAGGTCTCTGAAGTGATGTTGTGTCCAATTACTGGGACCTTCATTTCTAATCATTTGAATAGCAGAGGATAGAAGTATTTAAATGATGGAATCGCATTCTTTTAGGAGATTTTTTTTCCCCCTTTATAGTTTGGCAGAGGTAGTTCAAGAGCCAGAGGAACCTAGAATTCGCTTGAGTAGGTCTCTGGTCTTCCCACTAGGACACAGGCCCAGCTTGTCCTCTAGTACCTCAAATCTGAAATCCCTCCTTAACTATGGGATTTATTGGTGAGGGCACATTAGATAAAGTTCAATCCTTCTTGCTTTGGTATTTTAATAGGTTATAACTGTGACAGGTGTGAGTTGTATTCACTAATAGTTGGCTGTAAGATGTCGTGATTTAAAAAAAAATTAGCAAGTTCACAATATCTACACTCAGCAGGATGTCACGGTGGATAACAGACTTAAACCTAAGGTATGAAATTATAAGAATTCTAGAAGAAAATGTTGGAAACACTCTTCTAGACATTGGCCTAGGCAAAGAATTGTATGAAGAAGACCCCAAAGGCAATCACAGCAACAACAAAAATAAATAAATGGGACCTGATCAAATTAAAAAGCTTCTGCACAGCCAAAGAAACGGTCACAAGAGCAAACAGACAACCTACAAAATGGGAGAAAATATTTGCATGTTATACATCCGAAAAAGGGCTGATAACTAGAATCTATATAGAACTC
>NW_012149374.1:581623-582884 GCF_000956105.1 Propithecus coquereli
CATCTCCAGTACTCAGTAGCCATACATGGGCAATGTCGGACAGTGCGAATTTAGAGAATTAGAATTAATTACCCAAGGCCGCAGAGCCCATTAGTGCTGGAATTGACATTTAAATCTGAGTTAACACAATTCAAAATTTCATGATCTTAATCTCTAGCTTCTAGTATAAAAATTCTGTGGCTTAGCAGAAATTGTGCAGTAGTAATGCGAGTTGACTTAGTTGAATGTGTTCTCTCCTCTGCTTTTTGATAATTGTGCTTGATTTGATGGGCTTGAATGCCTAAAATCAATTGTCCACTGTGGGGCAGCTTGTTTACAAGCCTGGAGGAGGAGGCAGGCCTTCAGAGAGCTGCAGGCAGGCACATTTCACAGGCAAAAATGCTAATGTAGTTCTTAGTTAATCTTAGTCATTACCACAGTGAAATGAGAACAAAAATGCAAATGGTCAGCTAAAACCATGTCACTCTGGAGGCTTGTTCTGTTTTATCAGGGCTCTCTAGTTGTGCTTTATTAACAGTCTGAGTTGTTCGTCCTTGTCATGCTGCTTTTAATTTTGTTTTGTACTTTTTGGGGCTCTTTCATGTTTAAAAAAAAAAAAAAAAAGGCTATTAGATGGCATTTCTCAAGAGACTCAAATTGATCTCTCCATGCAGAGATTTGACTTCTAAAACAGGAGAAGTCTAGACAGAACCCTTTGATTGGCAGGGGAAGGTGCCATGGGCTCGACTTTTTTATCCCTTTACCATAACTAGAGAATCATTTTGATGTTTCATATTTTTCACTAACAATAATATTTTAAAAACCACAAGTACATGGGTTTCATTTCCTAATAGTGGCCTCTCTGATACAGACATGGTTCCTCGGGAAGATACTTGCTTATTTAATTTGTATTTTTTTTTTTTTTGATTCCCCAAGAGCGTGATGTTTTAAAATAATTGCCTCACTGTGTGTACTTTCTATCATCAATTGGAATAGTCATTCAACTTTTTTATATTCTATCCCAGAATTGAGCTTCCCCCCCCACCCCAGGGTATTGTGAGGGTACAAACGTTGTGGTTACACTTTATGTCTTTGCCTCACCCAAGTGCGAGTTAAAGGCATGCCCTTCCCCCCCTACAGTGCTCCCCGTGTCCTTTAGTTGTGGATTTACCCCCCATCCCCCAATCCCTGGAGAGTATTTCTGCCATGCGATCACCCTAGTGTTGATCAGTTAGTACCAATTTGATGGCGAGTACAAGTGGAGCCCCTTCTTCTGCTCTTG
>NW_012149374.1:582934-585346 GCF_000956105.1 Propithecus coquereli
CAATGAAAGAAACACTCTTTTTAGAAAAATTACTAATTCCAGAGATGGAGCAGGGAAAATATAAGATGAGCTTGAGATGTCTTATAGTGCCAGAAAGTAAGAAAGTTTTGCAAAAGGATAAGAATTTGTTGAAAGGACATAGGAACCAACTCAAAAGAGTTCCCAGTGGCCAAAGGTGGAACAATTTGAGCAAATAAATGAATAAGTAATGACAGTATTACATTATAACCCATAGGATAAATTAATATTCACGAGTTCATACTTATATAAATGTTAAAAGAAAAACTTTAGACAAATTTAACAGAGTTTATCTGTGCAAAAATGATTTATGAATTGGGCAGCACTCATAACCAGAAGAGGTTCATAGAGCTCCACCCAGCAGCTTGAGCAAGGACCTTTTATTGGCTGAACTTAGAAGCAAAGTAGAGAAACCATCGGATTAGTGGCAGCTTGGTGTTTGTTTTATTTGTGCGTGATATGATGAGGCATTTCCCTTATTTAGCAGGGTTGGTGACTCGGCTGCCTGTGATTGGTGAAACATGGCTGTTTGTTACAGAAAAAAAAAAAAAACCTACTAAATTAGGTTTTGGTTTGTTTACATTCTAAGTTAGATTGGGGTTTGTTAAATAAGAGCTCAGTACAGAGACAGCCTCAGGCCAGTGGCCTTTTGCTTATTTAATTTAACATAAATAAATACTTGAGTAAATAAATGGAGAGAAGGGACCGTCGTCTTTAGCGAATTCCATTTAACAAATGGAGAAAGAATCGGGGCAGTGGAAAATCACTATTGGGCAAACAGTACAGTTTGCCCAATTGATGCAGGCAGCATGGACGCTAACATTAATATTTGAGTAGAAACAGGGTATTTGGAAAGTCTCAAAGTATCTCCTCCAAAGTATTTATTAACTACAGAAGGGAAAATAGAAAACTTTCAGTGGAGAAAGCCCGTAGACCCACTTTCACAGAGTGACCAAGGTCGACATCAGCCATAGTAAGACACATTGGCACCGTGTGTCTCCGAATAGGGTGTGCCAAGAAAAGCCCAACATCACTTTTGTGACATTCTTGCCTAAATTGATAAATTCAACTCTAATCTTGGGAAAACATCAGAGGAACCCAAGTTGAGGGACATTTTACAAAAATACTGAACAGTTTGTTGTTGTTGTTAAATACGAAGCTCATGAAATACAAGGAAAGACGGAGGAACTGACACAGGCTGGAGGAGAGCAGGGAAACGTGACCGACCGCTCAGTGCAATGTGGGACCCTGGGTTGGATCCTGGATCAGAAAAGAGATACTGATGTGGAAACTGAAATTCGAATGAGATCTAATTCTAATAAGATTAAGCATTCATCTAATTGGCGGATGAACATAGGGCCGATGTTGATTTCCTGGCTTTCATAATTATATAGTGGTTTTAAAAATAATATTAACATTAGGGGAAGATGGGTGAAGGATATACAGGAATTCTTGGTACAATGTAAGCCTAAAATTATTGGGGGGCGGGGAGCGCGTGCAAGCGCTCACCTGGGAGATGAGCTGTGAGATCCGGCAATGGTGAGAAAGATGGGTTTGAGAGACGTACAGTTTTGTGCCTGATAAAATGGGGTGAGAGACACTAGGGGAAGGCATGAGGGAGAAAGGGAAGCATTTGACTCTTGTGAATCCACTTTGGATAAGTTCAGCAGCTTACTCTTCTGTTTGAAATGTTTGTTTAGCATATTATGTGGTTCGGTGCTGCCAGTGGTTTCCAGGAATGAGAGAAGCTCTGAATCTCAGAATGGAGATGAGCTAAGAGCCAAGTCTGGAAGATCCTTTCATGGGAGAAAATCAGTCTCTCCACTATTTCCTTTTCTTAGGATTCTGGACGTTCCCTTTGTCGTACAAGGGGAAGGCTAAATCAGATGCAACTGGAAAGTGATGAAACAAAATGACCTGGTTACCAGATGAGTGCATTGCAGGGCACTCCATGTATTTCCTTTTCCTCAGATGCTGGGCTAACATCAGGGCTTTTAGAGGATTTTCCAAAGCTGCTTTAAAGAACCTTTTTTTGGTAATCAGATATAATAATAGTAGGTGTGTATGTGCACAGAAAAGCACGTGGCAGAACAAAGTAGAGATTTTGACAGAATGCTATCTGAAGACAGGATGGAGGGTGAATTAATTTTTTAAAAAATCACTTGTTTGGCGAACGCATATAAAGCATTCATGAAGATCTTATATTGCAGAGTATTAAGGAGAAAAGAAAAACTAATGGTCTAGGAAATGTGGATAATCTATTAGGATTTTAAAGTATTAAATGTTGCTAAAGATAAGCAAGCCATCTTCTGCATTATATAATACACTATTAATAAATGTGACCACATACGCTTTGTATATGTACATTTTGATTTTTACAAAATCCTGCAGGAT
>NW_012149374.1:589656-591749 GCF_000956105.1 Propithecus coquereli
ACTAACGAGACATTTTTCTAAGTCTAAATTTCCATTTATGTTTGAAACCATTCAAAACTGGAAATTTGAAACATCATTAATCATATTCATGCTGTTTCGTTGTTATTTTTGCTATTGTATTTAGTTTGTCCTTTGAGACTTCCCTTTGAAAGACAATTTGGCAAATCTCAAAATTTTTTTAGTACGGATGTGGTCACAATTGGGAAAATAAAGATGGTAGTCGATCCCATAAGATAGCTTAGAGTTCAAGCACAGGTCTTACATTGAGGCAAATAGTGCCCTTGTTGCTACTTTTAGATGACTATAGGTCATCTGGACAAGAGTCCTTTTAGCTGCCTGATTTTCTCTCACCTAGATTTTATGCTTTCCCAAGGGGCTCAGGCAAGGATGCATCACTAATCTAAGCAGCAGGTCTTCTTCAGTATTCCTTGAGATGCTTGTGACACCACCATTGGACTGGTACTAGTTACAAATAGGACAGTGAGAAGACCTAAAATTCTTTGGATAATCGAGAAAAGACTCAAGACAGAGTGAGAAGGGACAAGTAGGGGAAAGGGAAGCCTGTGTTAGTGTAAAATCATTTAAATTGCCTTAGATTTAAATAATAGAGTTTGAAACAGAAAGGAAAGGCAGGTAATGCTGCATCATCATTTGCAGAGAACCCGGTTTAATTAACCTTGCATTTCCACTTGCGTAGTCTTTCTGGGCAGGTGAGGAGAAAATGCTGTGGGATAGAATTGACCTTGCCTTCCTATCCATGCATATGGAAATGCCACGCAGGGACTTTACAATTAATATCGATTCAGTGTCAGAAGCGCAACATTGATTGCAATGGAAAAGACTGGGTGGTGGTAGGGGAAGAGGACCTCCTGAAATTTTCATTTGGAATGTATGAAAGTGCGAGTCGCAATTATTGACTTATGTGGAGATGCTGAGGGGTAGGTTCTGGGGCCTGGGATGATCGACTTCTCAGTGCTACAAAGGCAGCTTTTTCATGCCACTTTGATTATGCCTAATGTATTTCTTGCTAAAGAGAAGGGTTTGCCACGTAAGCGACAGAGATACCTATTTTAAGTCTTATCCGTGTAACGGTGTACATGCATCTATAAATATAAGCTTATTTTAGCACATAATTTTTATGTATCATAGGTCTCTATCAGCACATAATTAACAAAGCCTTACATCATGTAGGTGCAACCAAATTCTTACTGGTTAATGCAATACCACATCTTGCCTGCGATGACATTTTGTGACATGAATCCAAGGACACTCACAGTAAAACTACAGACATGTGAACATGTTTTATGACTAAACAGTCCTGGGTTAACAACCACCATGGGGAAGTCCAATTAACAAATTTATTCATTTGGGCCCTATTTATACTTCTGCTGTCAATTCTAATTACTTACTTTTGAAATAAAAACTTTGGCCGTCAGAGTGGTCCCCCGTGCCTGTCAGTGAATGATAATCTGTTTGAATCTCTTCAGCTGTGTTAGAATTTCTCAGGTCTGCCATCTGGTCGTGGGAACCGAAGCTCAATCAATATTTATACATACAAAATGATCGTTCGCAAGAAGGGACGGTTCATGGTTTTACTAGAATCACAAACATAGCCAGGATTTGTGATTCAAAAACGTTTAGTCCATGCCATGGGTGTTTTGCTCATTAATAGGAAAAGAGTTATTGTGCTCTAAAACTTACTGGATGTGAAACCTGTGTTTTCACTGGTTAAAGGGAGGAGTGGGCCAGGTCGGGTAGATACGGGTGTAGTAATGCAGAGACCACTGCTTACCACTTGCTAAGTTATACCTGGTGTCTTCCAGAAAAACTGTTTTCCACGAAAATGCTGGCTTGAAGCTCATCCCCTGCTCAAACGGGTCCTCACTCTGCCACATGAGCAATTCTGGGACTTTCAAATGCTTATTAAATTCCCCCACATTTTTTTGGCATCAATAAGCCGTAATGTCAATGAACAGAGCGCCTTTTCAACCTATAGATTTAGAAAACGAAGTGTGACTCACATTAACGACAGTGCTACCAAAGGTCATCCATTTGCAGAGTGGAAGGAGCTGCAGTGATTTCTAGCCCTGCAC
>NW_012149374.1:592824-594454 GCF_000956105.1 Propithecus coquereli
TGTCAAAGACATTAATACTTTCTTAGCATATGTGTTCGTGTATAATCCAATGTGGAAGTGAGATTCTGATTTTGTATCTGTTTTAAAAAAATCTCCCAATAAATAAATAAATGAAAGAAGAGTAATAAAGGAGGAACTATGCAGAAATTAGGAGGCTTTTGGAAATTTACAGATAGTTTATGAAGCTCAGTAAGGCAAAAGCATTGTGCACCTGGTGTCTCTTCCTCTTTCTATTAGGACACTAGTCCTATTGGATTGGCACCCCACCCTTGTGACTCTGTTTAACTTCAATTATCTCCTTAAAGGTCCTATCTCTGAATACAGTCATACGGGGGATTAGGGGCTCAACATATGAATTTTGGGGAGAGAAACTTGAGTCATGAGATTGAATAAACAGGTAAGAGTAGGACACAGTTATTGTTCAGATACACAATTTGATGGGCAAACAGAACCAAAGACAATGTCTACTCTAATGTGGCAAATGATATAATTAATATAAACAGGGCCTAAGTGGCAAATGATATAATTAATATAAACAGGGCCTAGGAGAGCCCAGAGAAGAACACAGTCATCACAGCACCCAGTGGGGAAAGCCTCGTGGAGGAGACTGTATTTGAAACAGGTCTCGGAGCTGAGTATTTCATAAAAGGAGGGGAACTGAGGCCGGGTGCGTGGCATAGGACTTATATATTTGGGTGTCTACGAATAGAAACAGTAGAAATGGGAACACATGGGGAGATAGTGGATCATGAAGCTGGAAAGATTACTTCAGAGAATATTGGAATGGTGTTGGACGCCATGTCAAGGAGTTTGGACCATGGAGGATGGTAGCCATTTTGTACAGAGGAGTGATGTGATCTCTGAATTGCACACCATGAAATAACAGAAGTTCAGAGTCACAGACGCTGGCCAGGCCTGGCGTTTTATATGATCTTGATTGGGCAAATTGCTTAACCTCTGAGAACCTTTGATTCCTCATCTCTGAAATAAGGATCACGATATCCCCTTCCTAGGTTTGTTGCAAAGACTAGATGAGATAATAATGCGTGGAAAGTGCTCGCCACAGAGCAAACTCTCAACGTACGCTCCAGTGGGGACCATTGGTTTCAGCAAATGCTCAGCAAATACATATGCCGGGCATGGTGCTTGAGCTCTGGTTCGACGATATTAAAATGACTAAAAACTGTGCAGAATTGAAAATGCATAAAGTGACATCCTAGATACCAACCCTTAAGGCAAGTAGTATGAGGAGTCCAGTGGAAGAAGGAGTAGAGAGAGGAACCTAGGGACAAAGACGATAGATCAAAGCTGTTTTAAATAATATATTAAATACAAGGGAGATAGCCTTAATCAGGACCTCCAGGAGAACTAGTGAGATATGTTTTAATCTGTCATATCTGCAGTCCTTGTATCAATACCCCTGGACTCCACATTGACATAATATATTTCTCTCTGTTTCCTAGAGTAATGGAGAAAAAAAAAAACAAACTCCCACTTTTTTTTTTTTAAAATACCTTCATTCTTTTTAATTCTGGCCTTTTATACTAGTGCTATACTCCATTCAATCAGTATTTCATCCTCGGAGGTAAAGTCATGTTTCCCAAACTAACATTGTTTTTCTGTTAATGAA
>NW_012149374.1:594504-595537 GCF_000956105.1 Propithecus coquereli
TTTTTTGACAGCAGGTTTTCCTCTACTTAGGGGAAAAAAAAATGTGCTTTGCAGTATCTGTTGATGAAAGCAGAAAACCCTGTTTGTCGACTTCGACCATCATTCAGATGGTGGAAAATTGTTTTTGTATAGGGGAGGGGGGTGGAAAACCGAAAAAGAAGAAAAATTGAATGACATGCCAGCAATTTTAGTTAATTTCATAATAACTTAATCTATGTCAGACAAAGTAAAATGGATCACAACCTAAAAGGAAATGACTTTTTAATGAAAATTGTTCAGGCATGTCATGTACATCGTGAGCATGCATGTGTGTGTGCGCTTTCCTATTCCAGACAGAAAAGCTGCTAAACAAAAAAAAAAATATTAAAAGGCTGTAGTAATTTCATAAGCCAGTGTTGTGTTTTTCTCTTTAGTTTTCTATATGAAACATTGGATGCAAATTATATGGGATAAAATAATTGTTCTCTCCCTGAACTATAGTCACAGTGTGACCTATTGGGTTTGCTCTATTTACTGTGTCTGCAGCATAATTATTAAGACTTAGCCGCGCTCCCAAATAGTTACAGATGTGGGAGAAAAATAAATTACTTTTGCATGCTAGCTCTGGAAGTCGTGCCGTTGTAATATAATGTAATCGGCCATGAACAAAAGGAAGTTATTATATTCATTTATATTAGTTTGAAAGCCACAGAAATGTATTATATTATTTTAGGCTGGAGAATTGAAGCGGCACCATTGGTGATTCTTTTTTTCCGTGATCATCCAGCTTGACTCTGAAGGTCGTCGTCATGAAATGGGAATAATTTCAGCCTTTTCATTTTACTTAAGATGTAAGCAAATATGCTGGCTGACATCAAATATTTGAAGACACATGGCAGAGAGGTCGGATTTGTTCTGTATGACTCCAGGTGAGGAGAAACAGGATGGACGGGTGTAAGCAACAAGACATATTTTAGTTGAATATAATGAAGAAATGATTATTGTCAGAACTGTCTAAAGATGGCATGGAATTCCTTGAGAGCTGGTGAGTTCT
>NW_012149374.1:607742-611772 GCF_000956105.1 Propithecus coquereli
CACCTCTTGTGGCAAGATCCGACACAGCTTATAGTAACATCCAAAAATGTCTAACCAGGATGACATAATTGTCAAATATGGAATTGTGCTTTTACTGCCTGTAGCATTCGCTGCCATTTGAAAATGTCAGAAATTACTACTGCCGTCAGGTCAAACATTTAAATGCACGTCCAGAATATATTCTCTGCCGAGATTATAAAGCATCACTTCTCCTTGGTGACTTCACAGTTTAATACCCTGTGTATCGAGAAGTGTCTCCCTGTATGTTCATACTACATTTCAGGATTGGGAAGAATGGGAGGTAGTCTGGCCCTGTCTATGTGACAAAGAATTATTAGGGATGGAAATTGAATACAAGGATCTTTTTGAAGGGAATAAGTACGGGTTTGTCACGCTTGGTAATATTTGTAAATGACTGTTGACATGTTCAATAGACTTCATAACAGCTGATTAGCATCTCAGAATACTTATGAACCCCGATGACACCAGCTGTCTTATAAGGGGTGTCAGATCATAGCACGGATTCACTGCAGTCAAAGGGAGTGTTGCGTTTGTGTTGAATTTTCCCCTCTATTTTAGCACTTAGTGCTTCAACATGGGATAGTATTCCGTAATATAAACTCTCACTCAAATGTCACTGTTGTATAACATTTATTTACTCTTTCGCTTCGTAAGCTAAATTGTCAAATTAGTCTGTCTTTGCCAACTTCCTCTCCCAGCGGTGGAATACCTAGCTGTGTCAATATGCCCTCCTTTGACAGTTTTCTATCAGATGGCAGGATAGTTCTGTCAAACAGCTGGGTAACCACATTACAATAATTCAACAGGTTGTTTGAAAGGAACAATCAATTAAAATTCAATGAACATTTCTACTTACAGGGAGCACAGCAGTCACCGCTAGAGTAGGTATTAGTCTACATTTATTTTATTAGAGTTCACCCATGATAGGCCATTAGTATGGAGTGTGCTTTCATTAAAATGCAAGGAGTGCAAGCTTATGTAAATTGCAAATACAGTGCATCCATCCAAATATTTGTCTTGAAGGATATAGTTCATGGAAATCTTTTCTTTGTCATTTAGTGTAGCGTGTAATAATGTTCTTTAATATCATGGTGGTTTGTTCCTATGATCCTGTGTTTGACCACTGAACTGCGGTATGTTAAAATATTTTGTATACTGGAGACTGCTCATCAAGTTGTCTTCTCCATGAAATGAAATAGAACCATTTATTCCAAGTAATAGAAAATTACTATAATTATCCCGAGTTTGTGATTACTTGGGAAAAGAAAACCAACCACCTTTCAAGCCAGAGATAGGTAGATTCTCAATGGTCACCCACTGACATTTCTTCTAAATGGGATGACGCAGGTGGGAGGCCTGATTGATTTTACTAGTTATAGGAGACTTATGTGAGTTGTTTCTTTGTTGTTCCCAGAGCAGTTAAGACAATAGATGCAGGATAGGTTGGTCCACATTCAAATCCTGGCTCTGCCACTTAGGAGCTTTGTAACATTGGTGAGTTAAACCTTTTTATAAACCAGTTTCTTCATCTGTTACATGGACATAATAATAGTACAACCCTTGGGATTATTCTGAAGATTGGATGAATTTATTCACCTAATAAGCTGAAAGCAGTGTCTGACACATAGTAAGAACTCCATACGTTTAGCCCATCATTATTATTTTAACTTTAGTTAATGTGAATTGATGTGCTGAAGTTAAGTTCTGTTAAATTTTTTGATGCTTCGTTGAGCACAAGAAAAAGGTATCAGGAGGATGGAAGTGTTGTTCTAATTTTCTAAATTGATGGAGCCTTTGGATTCTGAAAATAATAGATGGTTACAATTTCTCTTTCAAAAAATTCTAGTCAAAATTACCGAACAGATGGCTTTTGAGCATTCAGAAAAAAATGCGGTGGTCACTAACCATCTTAATGTGTTAATTAAAAGCAAGTCATTTCAAACTAGCCTAATCTCATTTTTGGAAAGCGTTATTGGATTTTTGGAATGAGAGATGCCCTCCTTGAGTGTATGGGTGCTTTCATTACATGTTTTGATTGAAATGAGGACACATGACCTTGACCAAATGGAGTTCCTGTGTTACAGGTGGAGTCCCCCAGAATGACTGTTATTCTCAAGGACAGCTTTTCATACCCTAAAAAAGTACAGTTATTTTGCCCACTTCCATCCAGTATTTGTATTATTGATTTCTGCACTAGGACCTAGAAAACATGCATATCATGGGACTTACACACATTTTGGAGCAAGAGCTGAAGTTGATGACAGATGTATATTGCCAAAAGAGCAATTAGTAGGAACAGTGGTTGGAACAATGGAAGTAACATTGAATAGGAATATATGTAAAGTTGTCTTAGTTTATTTTTAAAGTCTCACAATAGTGAAGTGGTCTAGGCTTAACAGAAGTTTATTTTAACACACTTTGAACCTTGAAACATAATTTTCTTTTGGATGGTCAAGTCTGGTTGGTTCCGTAAGGTTGACTTTAGCATCTGAATAAAGAAGAGTTGAAAGTACAACAGCAACTAATACCCAAGAGTGACATAATCTCTACCCTTAAGGAGCTTGTAAAATAGGGTCAGTCACAAACCTATAGATCTAATAACCATACAGTATGGAAATACTACAATGGGGTAAGCCTAGAGTTCTCAAGAATTCACAGAAGGGGCATTTCACATAACATAATGGTGTTAGGAAATGATCCACAAAAGAGGATATAATTAAGAGGATTAGGAGTTTGCCAAGTGAGGGCAAGGACAGTGGTATTCCAGGTTTATCATCTTCAGAAAGGCCTAGAGATGTGAGCACGTGATAGATTCTAGGATTGTTACATACCAGCACTCAAAGTAAAAAAAAGGATGTGAGGTAGAGACTACTGAGTTTTAAAATAGCTTATATTCATAGATGCCTGGTACTTTTAAAAGTGATTTACCTATTTTAACTTATTTGTGTTGTATCTTTTGGCTTTTCCTGCATAACAAACTCATAACTTAGTGACTCAATAGTCATTACTGTTGCTCCAGTTGAATCAGCAGGGTGATTTCTTCTTGAATGGCCTGGGTTTGTTCATTTATCTAGGATGGATGAGCTGTTAACAGGATGGCCTTACTCACATGTCTGGCAATTGTGTTGCTTCTGGCTGGGACAGTGGAGATGACCGGGCCATGCGTCTCTGGTCTTACAGTAGGTGAGCCCAGGCTGGTTCACAGGACAGTCAAGGGTTCCAAGATTAACAAGAGGACACATCTCAATGCTCAAGCACGTTCCAAGCCTCTGCTGATGTCTCTCTGACCAGGCCAAGTCCTATGGCCAACTTGGATCGAAGGGTGTGAGAAATGACTCCCACCTGGAGGGGAGCGGATGTAGGGATGGCCAGTTTTGTAATCTGTTACAACTTTAACAGTCTCAGGGGGGTAGGTGGTATCGTCGTCAATCCCCATTACCTCTGAGGTACAGAGAGATTTGGTAACTTGTTCAAGGTCATGTAGCTAGGAAGTCGCAGGTCTGGAATTTTGCAGTCAATCTCTGTGACTCCGGACGGAGTCTGATTCTTGCCCACTGTGCTCTGTGGACTTTTCAGGGGAGAGGTAAAACAGGTACAGACCATGAAGAACAGTGTATACTGTTGTGAGAAGGTGGGATTTTGTTAGTATCTTGAGGACATTGGAGAGCCACTGAAGAGTGATGATCAGAAGTCAGACATGATCATCTTCACAGCTTGGAAAGACCAGTTGCACTGCGTGACGGAGAATGAATTACAGGAGGGCAGGATTGGAAATAGGCTGCCCAACCATCTAGTCAGTACGTTAACCTGATAGTGTATTGAAGGAAGCCTGACCCTAAGGTAGCGGGGGTTGAATAGCTGTATATTTTTATTTAAAATAAGGAAATCTCATGTTAAAAACTTTCGTATAGGCTGGGCGCGGTGGCTCACGCCTGTAATCCTAGCTCTCTGGGAGGCCAAGGCGGGCGGATTGTTTGAGCTCAGGAGTTCGAAACCAGCCTGAGCAAGA
>NW_012149374.1:612764-615868 GCF_000956105.1 Propithecus coquereli
TCAATTTCTCCATTTTATGGATAACGATGTTGAGGTTCAAAACAGATAGATGATTTTTTTTTTCAAGATTAGGTAGCTAATTAGCAGTAGAGTTATGGAAATAACCCAACTTTCTAGATCCTGCCCAATGCATCTTTCATCATCTTGTGCTGTTTCAATGGACCTTAACAGTTATGATTAATTTAGCCCCAAATATTATTTTATAAGATATTTCGTAAGAAGACTGTTAAAATAAAGAAATCTGTCCCCTTGATGATAGGTAACACCTCTTCTTGAAGAGTTAAAATGGGTTTTGTAAATGTATAAAAGAAGGCAGTTCGGGTCATTGGGCTCATCAGCTAATAACCAGCTGACTTCACTGGCCACGAAGGCTATTATGGCAATATCTTGGTAAATTTGTCATGAGTAAAGTTATGATTTTTAGCTTACCAGTCCAAAAACTAAATTATAATAATTTATTAGGATGTGCTCTATGTTAGGTTTGTTCCAGGTGGAATCCGAAAAGTATGTATAGGACAGAATGTGGTTAGTGGAAACTTAGGCTTGTAAAACAATAGCCGAAGGAGTCTGGAGAGTTTAGGGTTGTAAATCTTGACAGACAGCTGCAGCTGGCATTCCTATCCCCCCTGATAAGGAGGAAGCTACTACCCCCTCCCCTGTTTCTGCAGGTGTTGCTCACTCCCCCGGAAAAACCCTCTAAAAAACTCAAGGCTTTCCCTCCCTCAGGGTAGACACTCTTTGGCCTCCACCCATCAGCACCCAGATGCTCAAAATAAAACACCATTTTTCTACACATGAGGCTTCGTGTGTCTCTTTCTGGGCTCCAGACCTAACACTCAACTAAGCATGCTGAATCACTTTAAGACTAAGGGAGACTAACAGATAGAAAGCAGAATGCTCATCATTTTACTGTGAGAAATGTAGCCATCAGTCAAAGCAGACATTCCTATCCACCTGTTGTGTACCTCTCTCCTGCCTCCACTGACCTGGGAAGCCGGGTTGCTTGGTGGACTTCAACTGAGGGTAGGTATTGAAAATTGTCACATATTTTATAGTTCTGGGCTAATATTGACTATTTGCCCATTTTCACTGTAGGACTACCTTCTGCTGGAACGAGGCAACTTAGGTCTTGTTAGTGCGTGATATCCCTTCTGGTCAGTATGAGGACAGGCACTGCCAACTGTTATTCTAGTGACTGCCTTTTCTTATACTCTGGTTCTGACTGTCCTTTCTTCTGGTTGACATCCCTCCACCCTCTTCACCTTCCCCACGTGTTAATACTTTCTCAAGTCTAGTTGGGCATAAGGGATGCTTTCTCTCTGAAAGGGAATTTACATATCTCTGTCCTGATTTAACTATTTAACTCTCAGCAAGCAACCTGATATCCTTTAATTCCCAGTTCTTGGGAGACATAACATCCCCTCACTGTCATTTCCATGTGCTGCCTCCAACCCTACCTAGGTTGGACTCCAAATTCTACATAAATGTCAAAATACTTTGACAGGGATTTTAGATGCACTAATATGGAGAGAGCAGTTGTCTTCTTGGTGCACAGTAAAGCTCTGTAATGCTATTGCTCATTCACCTACCCTTAGCGTTCAAACTGGCAGATTCTGTCTTCTGTGAGCAGCATAAAAAGTAAGTGTATGATAACGACGTGAATTCCTAAGACAAAAACTGTAAGCTTGGAGGTCAGACACAGCTAGGTTTGAGGTAGGCCCGTCTTCTTACCAACTGTATGACCTGGGGCAGGCATCTTTGCATCTGATTCTGTTTCATCATCCATAACAGTTTAATGATACATGCTTTTAGGGTTGCTTTAGGATTAAAAACAGTTCTATATATATGCTGCCTATCAATGTGACTGACACATAGTAGGTGTTTAGTTCTTGTGTCTTTTCTCTTCTGCCAGAGAGCTATAGATTGATGACATTTAGAGATGGAGAAAGTAACTTCCCGTTGGGTAAGACTTTCTTTACTATCCAAAGCGCAGTCAAAACAGCCTGAACATATATCAGGCTGTGTCCCAGCGTAGCATGTGCTTGGTAAGAAAATATGGATTTTTGGCCAAGAGAGACCTTTGGATAGTGAAGCTACAAATATGTGGTTTCTGGAATTAGCTGTAACCTATTCATTTAGAGTGTATCTGCGTATATATCCTTATGAGACACAGAAATTAACACTAAGGAGTTTCATCTAACAGAAGATCTGCCGAACTGCATAGAATTTTGGAGAAGGACCTCACCCATGTTCCCTAAACAACAGTCATCTATTTTTCCCTTGGATCTTTAGAAAAAGAAAGGATTCTGTCATAGGATCCCCCGTGGTAGCATTTCACAAGCTCACAAGGCATCTTTGAGCTCATCTGTGTGGGTATGATGATGAAGTCTGGGTTTTCCCTTCTGTAGGAAGCATACAACCACGTTGTAATTTCGTATTAAAATACACCCTTTCGGCTAACTGAATCTCATTTATGGAAGCCTGAGCCTATCTTCCTTCCCTGGCTCACTCGCCTTGACAGTGTTGACTTGCTACAGTTTTGAGACTGCGTTTTTAATTTGTGCCTCCACTTGTTAGTAATAGCACACATTGGGTTTTTGTTGCCTGAGCAGCCACCAAGAACCTTTAATGGCTGCGCGTGAGGCTTTCTGAATCTTCAATCCAATGTGCACTTGGGTAAAGGTCAGATTAATCTGTGTTCCTTAATGAGATCGTCTGCTTCCCTGTGATATAATAGGTTCTTGTCTCCCTGGATATGTATTTCAGGTAAGACTACTCCTTTATCACTTACTTTCCATGAGCCTTTGCCTTTTTAAATGGTGGTTAGGTAAGAGGATCACTAAACCGAGAAAAATTAATTTCAACTTAGGCATTAAGGAAGCTGGAAAGGAGCAAGACTATGTTTTGGACATTGGCTTCCGATGTGGTTGAAACTTTGAAAAATGGCCAAATACAATATGGTCCTTCACAATTGTAATGTTCTTTTTGGAAATATCAGTAGCATCTGGGGACCAAAGGGAGTTGGGGGCTGAGAAAGGGGAAAAAAGAAACACAAAACCAACCCTTTTATCTGAGGAATGTGAGCCCTTTAAATGATCAGGTCC
>NW_012149374.1:619368-622324 GCF_000956105.1 Propithecus coquereli
TTCTCTGAGGGCTATTCTTGGCCCCTTTTTTCTGGCAGTGACTTGGAAAAAGGAGTGAGGGAGGATTGACATCACTGGCTTGTGCCAGGAGCTGTGCTGAATGACATTATACCACCCATCACTGATTTGTCAGTACAACTGAATTGAGATACGCATATTGCTCAAAGTAGAAGCAAACCTTGGAAAGACTGAAGTTCCAAATGAGAAATGGGTTGTTCTAAGCCAACGAAAACCTGGAATTGGTAATGGCCTCAGAGATGGGAGACCCTTGGAATCAGGGCTAAGCAGGTGAGTAGAATCCAATGGAGAAATGGCAAAGCAGTGTTTATCCATAAATAAAGAATTTAGGGCTTTGGGGTTAATGGTTAACCAGCTAACTTTCAAAACTGATTCTTAAAGCCCATATATTAAGAGATTAAGGGTTAGGGCTAAAACATTTTTTTTCAGATGAATATTTTTGAAACGACTTAAGTTGATAATGTTCCTTAAGTGCTTCTAGGTCGAAAATCATGAGACCATCAGGATTTAAGAGGATCATTAATGGCTTTAAAACAGCAGTAGATAGATGTAAGTGCAAGGACAAGGAATACAGGCAGAAAAGTAAGATTGAAAAACCTAAGAATAACGTGGCAGGGTGGTGGAGGCCAGAGGGAGGTGGGCAGGAGTCTGTGTTAAGTGGGCGGGTATTGGCAATGGGGGTCAACAAAGGGAACGTGGAGTGCGTTATTGGAAATATAGTGTTAGTATCAGTGGAAGTGATAGTTCTACTGTACACTGACCTGAACACACAGGAAGCAGTACATTACTTCCTGGGTACCATGTTAAAAATATAAACAACTAGAATATCTTCTGGGGAGAGTCACCAGTGGTTTTAAGAAATTTGAAACCAAGACACTGTTTAAGGAAGACTTGATAGCCCCTCACACATCTGAGACTAGTTCTCATGTGGAAGAAAGGGAAAACAGAAAAGGAGGGAACATGTACTTAATGTCTCATGTGTTCTAGGCCCTGTATTAAGTACTCAAATACCACAATCTTTACCCAAAAAAAAAAGAAATCATATCGTAGTGCTCAGTATATAGTTGAGAAAATGAGGCATGTAGTTAGTGGCTTGGTCTCATGCACAAGGTTATACAACTAATATCATGGCGTTACTGTGACACTAACTGGGATCTTTTGGTCTTCAAGATCCATATTGCTTAAATTCTTCACTTTGTTCTGTCCTAAAGTGTTAGAAATGAGACTAGAGAGTAGAAACTTTAATGATGAGTTAGACTCAATGTAAAGAATACTTTTCTATTGTGGAGTTCTCCTATAGTAGAATAGGTTTTTGTGTGAGGAAGGGAACATCTCATTATGAAGTTACTTAGGGCTAAGCAGGATGAAAGGTATCCCCTTGACTGGAATGTTTAGGGGCAGTTGCGGATGACCTTCAAGTCTCCTTCCCACCCTGAAAGTGTACGTCTCCCCGATTTTATGAATAAGCCTGTAGTGACATCACAGCGCAGTAGCATGTCAGAAGCTGAACAGGGATATTGAAAACAGGCAGAGAAGAGAGAATCAAAGCAGGTGGCCGGAAACCAGAGGACATATTTTGAAAGGTGAGGTAAGGGGAGGCCTAGCTGGTAGTTAAGCAGCAGAAGATCCCCAGGGGCTGTAAGAGCAGGGCTTTAAGTGGAAAAGAAATACAAACATCCAAGGCATCAGCACCGTGAGAACATTGACTCAGAGGCGAAGTCCTGCAAAGTCAGGAGTCCCCAGCGGGGTAGGTGCTATGCCAGGGTGTGTGCAGTACGGAGCCTTCAGATGATGGCAGACCCATACGTACACGTGTTGGATTCCAAAGGAAAGGGAAGGGCAAACCCCAGACGTAGCATCATCTTTAATTTGTTTTAAGGTTCAGCTGAGATGGAGTTGTAATGAACATTGCCCCAACTGGATTGACTTGTTGGGGAGAAATTTGTCTGAATTAGTGGAAATGGTCAGGTATGTATTTCTAAGAAGGGCAAAGCACCAAGGATGCATTATCTTAGCGTCTGAGCAGAAAGATAAACAGCAGGAATCCCCCTGTTAAAATTAGATGCCCACTGAGTTCTGCAGCATATAGGCATAATGGTGTTTTCTAAACCGTGTTTCCCAAAGGATATTTCAGTGATGAGCATACAGCTCACTCACTTGCAACTGTGTAAATCTTATCAGTTAATTTTTACACCGGACTAAATGGCCTTTCCAAACGATTATAGCGATGCTATTTGCTCTGGAATGCTTTTCCTGCGTGTTTGCTTCCCACGTTATGTGTTTGTCGATCCATCTCCTCCTTGACGACTTCTGCATACGACTGGTGTCAGTTCACCCCAACACCCTAAAGTCTAACAGAGAATTCTCGACTTATGGAACAGGTCATGCAGTATTTGGCAGGAAAGCCATTTCCCTTAGTCCAGACTTCTGTGACCACACAGAAGGCTTGGCAGGACTCCTCTGCCAGGGCAGGCGTTTGACCTCTCTCTTTCGCATTTACTGTACAAATATCCCTTTTCAACAAGATGCTTATCGGATGTAAGGGGGACCTGGGAAATTGATCCCTGAACTGTTTAATGGGTTGCAACTGCTCTTTCCGACCCTGGTGTGGCCTGCAGTTGTAGAGCTATGACTCTCTTCTGATCCACAGTGATGGATTCAAGGTGACAGCCTGAGGTAAAGTTCTAAGCTCCCAGCTGGTCAGTTGAATTCACAAGTACAATGTTGCAAGAGTCATTTATCAGAAGTGTGAACCCAGAGATTTGGATGTTTGAGGTGAGGGCTTTTAGATACACTGCTTAGAGAAATAACTCAAAGAAGATTAGGATAAGAAGATCTTTGATAGATGACAGTTGGTGGGATCATTTGTTAATGCTTGGTCTGTGTGACGGGGAAAGTGGGGTGAGGAAAGGTCCCCGTGTACATTTCTGCTGTTTGA
>NW_012149374.1:622374-624829 GCF_000956105.1 Propithecus coquereli
AGGATTACTGTTGTGCCTAGGGAATAAATATATGCCAGTGTCCCTCATTTGCAATGCATGTTGTGTCTGCCTCTTTAAATAAAGTAAAGGTTAATATGTTGATTTCCTATTTATAGGTAACTTAATGCTTCTAATTTTTTCTAATCATTGCACAAGGTTTTGGCTCAGTACCTACGATTTCTTAAATGATCTTTCTAAATCGTTATAATGATTTGATGAGTTTACTACTCTCCGAAGAGGTTGGATTGACAGGTTTAAAGAGAGGAATCATACAGTACTTTTTTTTTTGCCGCATAATGTCTAGTTACAGCAGCAAGCCCTTCCATTAAGCAAGCTGTATTTCTTGATGATATATCTGCAGGCTTTTTTATTTTAGCCCAGGCATTTGTGCTCCATCAATCTAGTCTTGACGTTAGGGCTAATGTTACCTTCACATATATCAGAATGGAATCAGACAATATTTAGAATATTTAGGCCAAAGGGTGAGCTAGTACTACCTATCAGAGAAGATAGATATTGATTTATTACATCATTTCCATTTCTGACATAGGAGAAAAAAACCCTTGACATTTTACTGTTTTTTCTTCCTACTTTCTTTCTTTTCTTTTCTTTTTTTTTTTTAATGTGAATTAAACTTGAAAATAAGCCTTTCCTCAACCATTAGGGGACCTGGGACCATCTTGAAGTATCAGAACTAAGCCTTGTCTCTGGAGACCGTATGTTTTCTAAAAAGGAGTGGCCACCTAACTGGTATCTTATGTTTTTGTTGCCGTTCCTGGCATACCCTTTCCTGATTCTCTTGTCTTCTAAGGAAATGCAAGTGTACCATCTTTAATGAGTTGTAAAATTGCCTGTTGGCCCGCCTTATAGTCTCTCTTTACTATTTGTGAGCAATTCTAGAGAATATAAACTATGAAACTTGTTTCTTCCAAGTAGAAACAAGTCTGAAGGTTCATTCATTTATTCATTAAATATCACGTTAGCAGCTCTTTGTGCCAAGTATTGTGTTAGCCAGTGGAAATATTACTACTGCTAACTCCACACATATATGGTACTTACAGTGTACGGATTAGTATTCTTACATATGTTAATCTAGTCTTCCTGAGAACAACCACATGGGGCAGATACTCTTTTTATGTCCATTTGAACAATAAGTTATTGCACAGAAAATTACTTGCCAAAGGTGTTACTAAGTGGTAGAATGGAATCTGCACCCAAATAGTATTTCTCCATAATCTATCCTGTTATGATTAATAGCAAAGTCATTGCCTTCATTGGGCTTGCAGGTTGGTTATCCATTTTTTAGGAAATGCCTAGTCAGTGCTCTTGAGAACATTCCATGTGTACAGTTTCTGGCAAACATAAGAATAATGATGAGTCATTCCATTTCTAGTTATTAAATGGGTATTTATTGAGTGCTTCCTGTGTGCTATCATGCAAGACACTTAGAGACAAAAAGGGGAATATTAAGAATCCTTTCTCATTTCATTTGCAATTTATGTTGCTTATTTTGTCATTTCCATCTTTTGTTTTTATGCCGTTATGAAGTATTGGAGATATGTAATGTAGGTATTAAAAACATTTCATGAACTCTAAAATGCTATGCAGATATTAGGGTTTATTTTTATTACTGCTTATTTTATCGAACAACTTCTATGTGCATTTCTCATAGGTAACTGTAGCCATTTGTGAATTTCATTTTCTTACACGTTAATGATTAAACTTAGTGTTTGTGGTTACTGAGTAAAAGACATATAGTCAATTAAAATTTCAAAACTAATATCAGCATGAGATGACCATGTTGCTAAAGGAAAAATGAAGATTATATGATGAAGGGAAGCTGCAAATTTACTTGGATTTTTCTATCAAATTAGCAACTTGCTTGTTACAGAAAATGAATGCTAATTAGTTTTCTGTGCTGAAAAAGGCTTCCCACACCTGTCCTAGGACAGGATTTGTGAAGCAGGATTACTTCTCTGAGGGCTATTCTTGGCCCCTTTTTTCTGGCAGTGACTTGGAAAAAGGAGTGAGGGAGGATTGACATCACTGGCTTGTGCCAGGAGCTGTGCTGAATGACATTATACCACCCATCACTGATTTGTCAGTACAACTGAATTGAGATACGCATATTGCTCAAAGTAGAAGCAAACCTTGGAAAGACTGAAGTTCCAAATGAGAAATGGGTTGTTCTAAGCCAACGAAAACCTGGAATTGGTAATGGCCTCAGAGATGGGAGACCCTTGGAATCAGGGCTAAGCAGGTGAGTAGAATCCAATGGAGAAATGGCAAAGCAGTGTTTATCCATAAATAAAGAATTTAGGGCTTTGGGGTTAATGGTTAACCAGCTAACTTTCAAAACTGATTCTTAAAGCCCATATATTAAGAGATTAAGGGTTAGGGCTAAAAAATTTTTTTTCGGATGAATATTTTTGAAACGACTTAAGTTGATAATGTT
>NW_012149374.1:637074-638388 GCF_000956105.1 Propithecus coquereli
AAGTTTTGGAGTTGGATTGCCTAGATATTTAAATTTAGGTATAATGAATGTACAGTGAACTGGACATTTTAAAGTGCCTGGTTTGATGAATTTTGACCACTATAGTCACTTGTGAAGCCAGCAGCATAATTAAGATAATGAACATATCCATCATTCCAGCAATTTCCGTCTTCCCCTTTTGAATCCATCCCTCCCTACTCTGTAAACCCTTTCCTGGCAATCAGCGATGTGGTTTGTATTGCTATAGATTAGTTTGCATTTTCTAGAAATTCAAATAAGTGGAATCATACTATATGTGCTCTTTTTTTTTTTGGTCAAAATTCTTTCACTTAAGTTTATGGGGTTTTTTGTTTGTTTCTTTCTTTCTTTTTGGGACACGGTCTTGCTCTGTTGACCTGGATAGAGTGCCATGGTGTCAGCCTAGCTCACAACAACCTCAAACTCCTGAGCTCAAGCCATCCTCCCGCCTCAGCCTCCTCAGTAGCTGGGACTATAGGCGTGCACCACCATGCCTGGCTAACTTTTCTATTTTTTGCAGAGATGTGGGGGCTCACTCTTGCTCAGGCTGGTCTCGAACTCCTGACCTCAGGTGATCCCTGCCCCCCCCAGCCTCCCAAAGTGCTAGGATTACAGGCGAGAGCCACTGAGCCTGGCCTCACCTTGTTTTGAGATTCATCCATGTATCAGTAATTTGCTAGTTTTTATTGCTGGGTAGCATTCTATTGCATGTACCTGTGACAATCTTTGTCCTTTCACCCACTGATGGGCATTTGGATTGTTTCCACTTTTTTGCCTATTACAAATAAAACTGCAGCAAACATTCATGTGCAGATCTGTTTGGGTGGATATGCTTTCAGTCTCTCGGGCATATACATAGGCATGGAATGCCTGGGTCATATGCAAGACGTGTGTTGACTGCCTGGATGTAAATCTCTGTTGTATTAAATATTACCTACTATAACAGTTTATGACATTGCATTAGTCCTTTAACCTGTTAGATAATATTTAAAGCACAGGTTTTTTAGAAGGATTATATGATATGGTTCATATAAAGCACTTAGCACTGTGCCTAGCTCATAGTAAACATTCAAAATCTTAACTAATTTTTGAAAAAGTTTAACAATTTTAAAAGTTCAAAAATTTCAGTGTTCCAGTTTCTGAGCTTTGCTTAAATCTCAGGAAAATCCATTCATATAAAAAATGATTATTTCATTGTACTCCATAATAGTGGTCCTAATAAATACTCTGTATTTAAAAGATATGTTAATTCGTAACATGAGATGTATGCATGATGATTAGCTAATGAAAAACACA
>NW_012149374.1:638438-640449 GCF_000956105.1 Propithecus coquereli
TTAAAATCGTCTGCTCCTTCAATTTAAAAAAAAAAATTTTTTTTTTAGTCTGTTTCATCTTTTGTGGGTCTGACTTCCTCTCATCAGCATTGGCATCCATGAAATGGATGTTGTTTCTCTCTTGTGTGGGAAATTATGCTCTGAGAGGTTAAATAACTTGCTCAAAGTCAGAGCCAAAATTTTATTTTGGGATTGTCCACTTTCCAAGTCCTCTTTTTTCCTACCATGCTATTGTCTCCAGAGCTTCTGTTCTTTTTCTGTCATGGAGGAAAAGATTACATATTTCTGATTTAAATAAAAACATATCAGTCAGCATATAAAAATAATGTAGGGAGAGAATATTCCCAATTTCCTAGTTTTTTTGGTCTGACTTATATCAGGGTGGAAAAAAGATAGAAAAATTAGACATCAATCCTGACAGCAGGACATTGGATTGGATTATTCTAATGTGACCAGAGGCTAGACAGGCACCAGAGAAATGTTCAGTGCTACAATTCACTTCCGTTGCTACAATTCACTTCCGTTCCTGAGGTCTCACTCATCATTTCGGTTGTGTTTACTTATTTCCTCTTCTCTGACTCCTTTCCATGTGTTATTAGGCCATGACTGGGTTTGCTATAAAGCTAAACCCAAAAATGAAAAAAAAAATACAAAAATGAAAAAAATAATGAGGCCTTTAATGGCGGCCCAGCGCAGTTGACCCCAGGATGTCTCCACTGTAACCAGAACTTTCCTCTGCACCCCCGGTCCTTTGCACTGGCCTCTGTATCATACTGAACCAATTCCATCACTATTCATTGTTTCTCTGCTCGTGTGTACACGTGGATCTTTTAGCACGTGAGCAGGCATGGGCAGTGCTTTACTAAACTTGTGATAATAATAATAGCTCACATTTAATGCACCCTTGGTAAACCTACTCGACTACGTTACAGTAGAACAGTAAACCCTCCGAAATATTCTCAGACTGAACACACTCATTGAAAGCTAACCTTGTATCAAACGTCATTATTTTTATAAAACTCCTAGGTGAGTATACTCTTAGCATCACATTTACGCTTACAAAGCGGAAAACTAAATAATATTTGAAAATACAGTAACTTTTTTCAGGTTTCACTGCAGCTAAGTAATTTGTCCAAAATCGTGGAGGAATAGTAAGTCATAAAGCTGAATTCAAACTCTCTATTTCTCTGACTCCCTAGCCCAAGTCCTTAACCCTAGTTCATATTATATTTCTATTATCCAATGCAATAGTTGTCACATATTAATTGCTCAATAAATGCCTCCTAAATTGAAAATAAGAGCAAGACTATTCTGTTAAAACAAACACTAGACTTAGAAGACAAAGGTTTGACTTACATTCATGCCACTTTTTAATCATCTCTCATTCACATCACCCCTCTGGACTCCATTTTTCTCGACCTGTACCATGAGCGGGAAAGGGTTAAAGGAGCTCTCAGCTCTCTTCTACACTCTGGCGAATAACATCAGAAGTGGTGACTAGAAAAATAATTCAAAACTGCTAGCTGATGCACCACAGTTATTGGGCAAATAGCTATTGCATTAGTCCAGCTGATCTTCAGTGGCGCCGTCGTGGTATAATTCCATTTAGATCCAATCTAGATACGTTTTCGCAGGGCCTCTATCATTTTTCAGAACGTTTGAAAAACAAAATACATTTAGGCTTCTAACCCCGAGTTTGGAAATCTGAAATATACATAAGATGATATGAACGAGGCCGACTTTGATTACCGTACAGTGGTGTAGCTGGGGGCTGCAATAAAAAAAACCCATAAAATTGAGCTCGATATGAACCGTGGCAGGCCTCCTTAATGCGCGGATGCTTTGGCTTTCAAGTGTATTTTTTGACTGTATTATACAAAATGTGGATAAAAGTGATAAGTGAGTTTAGAAACAATTGTATAAGTGAAGTGCACCGTCGCACTGTAAAGCATCTTGCCCCGCGGAAAGCAAAGATGCAGCCTCATTTGCTTTAAGTGCTTTCTGGGCTGCT
>NW_012149374.1:640854-643742 GCF_000956105.1 Propithecus coquereli
TTCTATTTTTAGTAGAGACGGAGTCTCGCTCTTGCTCAGGCTGGTTTCGAACTCCTGAGCTCAAACAATCCGCCCGCCTCGGCCTCCCAGAGTGCGAGGATTATAGCCTCTGTAGATATTTGAAACAGTGCAAAGTCACAGGACAGTGTGGGGTCTGTTGGGCTTACTTTACATCCAGTGATCCAATAAAAATTAAAACACAGGAGTTGATGGTGGCAGCTGCCTTCTCCAGTGGTTTATAGATCCCTGAGCACTGACGTTGTTCTTCCTCTAGGCTCAGTGAGATGAGTGTTTGGCACGGGTTCCTTTGCTCCCTGAATATCGTGGACTGCTCAAACCATGCAGGCGCCATGCCCAGAGAGCATCAGGAGGGACCCCCTGAAGACTGAGTGCGGAGACTGAGCTGTGTCCACTTATACCCTCATCACCTCTGTCATTTGCCTCGTCTGCTGGCTTAGTGGTTCATCAGATAGGAGGCAACTTCAGCTTACAGGACCCGTCAGTCTAGCTAGTCTCAATATGGACCAACTTTGCAGGGCTGCTCTAACTCTTAAACATGAAATCTTTGTAACGTTTCCTTTTCATTGTGAGCCAGTTTTCCCGAAGAAGATTCTTGGAAGTTGAACAGTCAAACCACCTGAGAGAGTAAAATAAGAACGGAGTTTGGAGTCAGCCTTGCATCCTGCCTCTGTCGCTACTAACTGGAGGACTTTTGCCGACAGCCTCTCCCTCTCCCCATGGCTGTATCTGCAAAAAGGGAAAAAAACGTGTTCTTTGCCCAGATCTCGGGGGAGAGGTGGCAACAATACCTGCAAAGCATAGTTCCAGCGTGTAGCACCTGTTCAGTGTTTGGTAGTCATTATTACGATCTTGGTTGCACTTGTTTTCTCTTTTGCCTGAAGGTAGTAAACTCTTCTAATGTAACGATGCCTTACATCAAATCCTTTAACATGGGGTCAGGCTTCAGAATGACTTGGCAAAGGATTTGTTGAGGGATCAAACCGTAAACTTTCTGATTCAGGCCTTAA
Source organism: Propithecus coquereli (assembly GCF_000956105.1). NCBI lineage: Eukaryota > Metazoa > Chordata > Mammalia > Primates > Indriidae > Propithecus > Propithecus coquereli. Next base: position 641,883 of record NW_012149374.1, read on the forward strand.
ACATGCTAACATCAGGGTCGAAATAATGCTAGGCCTATACTCACTTTTTAAAAAAAAAAAGTAATCATGTTTCATAGAGGTTTAGCTTTCAGTTAGGGTGTTCAGTCTGCTAACATTTTTGGAGACTTTTATTCTTCTACCGTAATGCAATGGAGTAGGTTTCTTAAAAGCTCACTTTCAAAGTTCTTGGCCTAATATTCTCAAATACAAATCTTTCAGGCTCCAGGGAGGATAGTGGCAATAATAGCAATCACAGCTGCAGCTGCAGCAAGCAAATATCTTTCCTTTATGGTTTGGTAATATCTTGTGAGGTATTGTTCAAAATGAAAAGGTTTCATCTGAACTCTTGTTGAATTCAGACGTCTCTTTTGTTTTAGTTCTGGTGGTCAGAGAATTATTAAGGGTTACATTTGGTTTTAAGACACAAAATATTGGTAATCGAGCAATTTGATTATGTGCAACCAACTATCAATTATGGAGAGGTAGACCAGTCACGGTTAAGACAGAGCAAAGTTCTAGACATTTCATTTTTGGGTCAAGAAATTTGGTAATTAGGCCACAGCTGATTAGTGGTTAATGCTCACCTCTCCTCACCCTCACACATGAAGGAAGGAGAACATGGGCCTACTTTGAGGTTTGGGAAGCTGGGTGCTGAGGACAAGGAAGAGAAAGCCTAAGTCCCCACCCCAGCTTTAACCACAGGCATAGGTGCCTCTCAGAGTCTCAAGTCTTGATTAGTCTTCTAAGTGAGATGCACATGGAGCTCTAAGCAAATACTTTATAATTTTTCAGCCAACTTGTGGAGAAGAGCATGCCTCAGACCTCTGATGCCCTTATGAACAAGCTGCTCTGACATCAGAGGTGGATTTTGCAGGCAGCTAAAGATATTGAAGATTTAAACCCCTTACTTCTATGAACCTCTTCCAAATTCTGATTTAATTTTACGCTGGTTATTTTGTAGTCTTTTTCTTATAGTGCCCCCCGCCCCAAATTGTACAACCTATAGGTTTCTCAAAAAATGGAGAATCAGTATTTGTTTTAATTATGATTTGTGGGTCACTCTGTTGCTACAGGTTAAGTTTAGAATGTAGGGTGCTTTACTCGATTTTAAAATCTTAAATTACTACTGTAACTCGTATCTGTACATTATTACTCAGTGTTTCAGATCTTGGAGCTTTAAGAGAGCTTCACATTCAGCCTGAGTCTTCTAAGTGAGTTAAATATCAATATCAATAAAAATGACTCCAATAAGAGCATCTTACTCTGTAGAAAACATGGCAGAAAGCCTCTCTCAGTGCAGAACCTTTCTGATAAATTTTTTTTACTCAACTTTGTATGCAATATATGCTTATCATTTTTACATAACTTCACAAGCCAAGGGATTGAAAGAGCAGATAGTAAAGAAAACAGATTAAAAGAATAGTTTAGAAACAGACCTACCTGGACAAGCAAAAGGTAATTACAGTGATCAGCTGAGAAAGGAATTAGCTTCAGTGAAAACAGAGCAGCAGTTTGGGGCCATTGAGTCCAGGGGCAAACTGATCAAAACTACAATCATCTATAAGGATTTCACTTACAGAGAGATAACAAAATCCCTAATGAGAACAAAATCAATCAGCCCTTTATATCTTATAAAATAACATAAATGATCTTGCACTAACAACATTCAATTAAACTCCATATGCTGCTTTTTCTAAGTAACACTTTTTGTAATATCCGAGACCATTTACTCTGGTGGTTAAGGTCCTAAGTTTTGGAGTTGGATTGCCTAGATATTTAAATTTAGGTATAATGAATGTACAGTGAACTGGACATTTTAAAGTGCCTGGTTTGATGAATTTTGACCACTATAGTCACTTG
>NW_012149374.1:645544-650203 GCF_000956105.1 Propithecus coquereli
TCAGTGGGAGCCCTGAGCTGTTTTCCTGCAACTAATGTCACCACTGATCCGGCAGGAGGCGGAGCTCAGGCCGTGATGGAAGCCATGGGGAGCGGCTGTAAATACAGATGAAGCTTCTCTCTCTAGCTGCTCACCTCCTGCTGTGTGGCCTGGTTCCTAATGGGCCACGACCCATACTGGTCCTCAGCCCTGGGACTGGGGACAGTAGGTTTAGATGATGTGTGGTCATTAAGGAGTGATCTCTAGATTGAAAGCTAAAACCACTTCCCTTATTAGCTTTGTTGCTTTGGGGGCATCATTTAACCTCTCTGCCACTTAGAGCAATTGGCCTCCAGCCCAAAAGTTCTATGATTGTGACAAGATACTTCCTTAACCACTCTGGCACTCCCTAATATCTAAACATTGAGTTGAAATCATTGTTAATTATGCCCGTGAAGAATTGTACGGTTGCTCACAGAGAGGTCTAGTTTTTTAATGCATTTGTGCAGGTGTCTTGCTGGGTGTCTGGATTCGGTGCTGCGACCTTCTGGGAGTCTGAATGCTGAAAACCAGCCTGGTGTACCGTGGGAGACACAGCCGAGCTCTCGGGCCGTCACCGGTGACAGGGTCAGAGCTGAGCGCCCACCTTCCCCTGTGTCTGTTGAAGGTGGTCTGGACACAGACAGTAAGCAGACATATTTTTTTCTCCCAACTGTGGAAGAGCACCTGCACAAAGGACCCTCTCTGGAGGAGATGGTTTTTCAAACCCAAAGTCCAGATACACACAAGGAAATGATTTTTTTTCCTACTTTAGTTTTACTGTTTTAGGTTTTCTTTTCATCTCAGCACTGCTTTATAGGAAGTTCACTGTAATGCTGCACTTAAACTGTCACTTGCTTTCTGTCCTTTCAGCTAGCAGCTGGATGAACAGATGCTGGTGAGCAATTGCTACCCAGTCACCCCTGGACTGTTTGTCTTTTGCATTTTTCATATTTATTTATTTGTATGTTTAGCTGCCTCTCCCTGAGTGGTGCTCAAAATGCTGACCCCATCATAGGAGAGTGATGATTTAGAAATACTGCAGTTATAAATTCAGATATAATACATCACAGACTTCGACTGCTGAGCGATCTTAATTTTGTCTTTTTCTGATGTACACTTGAGACATCAGTGTCTTCAATAAATTCGTAAACCACCCCCTATATCACTACCTACTAGTGTACAGGGGATTATTTTTGATAGGAGTTTCCAAGGGTGTTATTCATATCTTTTCAATTAAAAATTGGTTGTTTTCTTATAGGGTTCTCAGGGGAAACTTGTTTCGAAGTGCCTTATTTAGATCTTGCTTTTGAACAAAATGTTTTCATTCTGACATAAGAAAGTAATGTTGGGTCAGTGGTGACATTTTAGCATTTTAGGCTATTCAGTGTTTCTGCTAAGATGGTGCACGTGTGTATTGACTTCAGTTTGCAGTCGTCAAGAAAGTGGTTGGTTTTCTCTACTGAGTTAAGAGAATGTGGTCCAATGTGTGGGCAGTTCCTCTTAGCGTTTTGCTGTGGTACACGGCATACGTTAAATTTTGCTTTCTTCAGTAAGTTGCTATTAATAGAATGTTTCCTCTCAAACTCAACTTCTGATCATTTTTGTTGGAAAAACTATAAAATCCTCATTCTATGCAAATGCAGAATCTGTTACTTTTCCTTTTTTCAAAAAAAAAAAAAAAAAAACCAAATCAGATAGCCAAGAAAGTCAATTGGTTAAATTCCAATAGCTCCAAAGTGGTAATCGTATTTCTAGTTATTAATGTCAAAGTTATAACTTATGAAAGGTTTGTGCTTGGGATATTATTTCACTTCTGCATTATCCAAATTGATTGGCATACAGTAAAAATTTAATTTGTCTTTTGGTTTCTCATTGCTTTAAAGTGTTTGCAGAATGCAAATGATTGTATTAAAATTATTGTACAGTGTTCATAATGAAAGTGTTATTTCAAGGTTGAAAAGGAAACGCAAAATGAAGCCTCCCAATTTTCATTCCTTTGGTCTTCTTGAATGTCTGTTTTTTTCTACCTAATATCTAGAGAAGTAGGTGACTATTTAACAGAAAAGTAATAAATTCTCCTTTGGGACGTAGAAATTTTGCTAGAAATTTCTCACACGATAGCCTATCAAATGCCAGTCTCCCTAAAGGGAAATTTATTGAGATTGTCAAATTTGCTATTCTTTAGGGAGTTTTTTGGTTCTTTCCTTTTATGCCAAACAACTAATAAATAATAGAGAAGTACGACTGTGCGTTTAAAATTCAGTGACACCTTCAGCAATGTTCATTTCAAACACTTTTTGTGTGTTCATGTGTTAAACAAGAGAGACCCTAAAGATGATTTGCTTTAAAACAGTGTTTGATTCCTTAGGAGAGATTTGAGAACCAGATCATCAGATCATACTCAGATTTTACAGTGACCTCGGAGATTTTCCACTGGAGACCAGAGTACTGAAGACCCATTGCAGGGCTGGCCCTGGGCCTGTGAGCAGAGGGAGGGGTTCTGGAGGGGAAGTGATCTGGCTCCCAACTCTGACTCCAGTATCCTTTTCCTCCCAGCTCATGTTTCAGACACATTCCAGTTTGTTCACAGCTTTGCTCTCTGCTGGTTTCCTTCCTCCTGGCCTCTGGCCTCTGGCCGAGTCCATTTTTTCCTTGCACCAGCCCTGCCGGACCTTGGTAAAGGCACCCTGTCCTACTTCTGCCCTCAGTCCCATTCCTCTCCACAGGATCAGGCCCTTGAGAGCTGCCAGATAGTTGATCCCACTCTCAGTTCCCTCAGTGTGCATCTGTACCTTGGGGCTGCTGCTTTCCCTCATTTGGGGCATTTTACTGAATACCACTTTGTATGAGGTATCTGAATAGTAACTTTTTCTGTACCCTGCTTTTATGCCTAAAATGGTTTTCTGATAACTTAGTTGGAAGAGAAAAAGAAAGAGAGCTTAGAAAAGAGATGAGATCCATCTAATAGTTTGACATAGTCAAAAATATATTGCCTTGGGGCCCTAACTCTACCTTTGAACTATTAATACAAAGTGCTATGGAAATACATAAAGGGATCCCTCCATTTCTCCCCCTCTCTCCCTCCTTCCTTCCTTCCCTCTTTCCCTTCCTTCCTTTGCTCTCTTCCTTCCTTTCCTTCATTCCTTCTTTTCTTTTCTCTCCTTCCTTCCATCCCTTTCTTTCTTCCCTCCCTCCATCCATCATCCCTCCTCCATCCTCTCCTTCCCTCCCTCCCTCCGCCCATCCATACTTACTGAGAGTCAACTTTGTGCTTAATAGTTGTCTTGATCAAGGAGTAAAGGGAAGACACTTCCTCAATACCCACCACCTCTAGGAGTTAATAAAATAGTAGAAAAGATAGAGAAATAAGCAAATAATTATGGTATGATGTGACCAATTTTAATATTATGAGGCTGTGCACATGATGGTCCTTCCAGTAACACAGTGTGGTGGGACTCTAATTCCTCCGCTATTGTTTATCCATGCTTATAGCAAAGCCTTCGTAGACAAAACAATGTTTGATTTGGGGTCTGAAGGATGACTAGAAGTTCTGGGCATCAAAAGGTGAAAGGGAATTCCAGGGAGAAGGAGCAGACCACGCGGAGGCGTGAAAGTGTGTGGAGTTTTTAGGAGCAGTTGTGTGCTGCTGTGTAGACAGCGTATCAGAGTAGAAGAATGTGTCTAGACAGGAAGAGAAGGAGGGGCCAGAGGATGGGAAGAGGATTTTCCAAGGAACCCTTGCCTACCTCCATTGTCAGAGTAGTTGAGAAAACTTCTCAGTCTGATTCTAAATAGGAATGTTCTTGAGAATGCTTTGGTGCTGGACACCCCGTGCACAGTGATGGACCAGTACTCTAAACCGTTGAGTAGCGGATCCAGCAACATAGCAAATGGTTGTTTGCAGAACAGACTTGTTCTTACTCTGGGTTTTTGTTTAGTAACTATTGCCTTCCTTGCAATGTGGTCAGTAGTTTCGAGTGTCTGAGGGTTCACATGGAAGTTATAAAGTGTGGATGAAAGCAATAAGGTAGCAGATGAGGTTGGAGAAAGTATCTCCCTGGTTAAAGGGATGATTTGGAATCTTTCATTTGCAACTTACAGAGAATTTGTCTCTCCTTTGTCTCTGGTACCCAGGTCCAGAATTCACTGGTCACCTCTTTGCAATGTGTTTGGTCATTTGGGACAGACAATTGGAAGAAAAAACTGATAGGTCTCCATTAGTGTTCAGAGAATGGAGAACAACTAGGACTCCGATTTGATGATCTTCTAGTTGAGATTCATGTAATAGCCGCAGAAGGGGCATAAAGATTTGTTGACTTACTACCAGCTTTTCGGTTCAGAGGCCAAAACTTTCAAATCTAATGTTAGGTGGCTGAAAAGTATTTTGGTCCAAAATCTATTCTTTTAACACCCACCTAAGAGTGAAAGATACTTTCAGGCATCTAATTGGGATGGAATCTTCCATACTTTAAAACTGGTTGATTTCAGAACCTAGGAATAATATACCCTGGTCTCATACCAGTTGTCTATGATATTCACCTATTATAGTCTATGTTTACATGACTAAATCACAAAGATACCAGTCAGTTTTCAGGAACTATAATACTCAGCAAAATCTCTGAACTTTTCTATTCATAT
>NW_012149374.1:651138-651905 GCF_000956105.1 Propithecus coquereli
TCCCGCTCCCCGGGTATTTGCTGTTTGAGCAAAGCCCTTCATTGAATTTTTAGGTCCCAGTAGAGCTCACAGATAGGAATTTTGCAAATATTATAAAATTCAGTGAGCCAGGTCTATGAGCTCTGACCTTTCCCTGTGATCTCTGAGTCCCAGGTAGATCAGAACTTGCCTCGTGGACAGACAGGAGAGAAAGGATACTTTCAGCCCTCAGATGCTCACTGTTACTCATTGCATGGGACTTGATCCTCTGTGGAGTGACCACATAATAATTTTATAAGATTGCTTGCCTCATTGCTTTCTGATTTTAAAGGTGTTGGATACGATCTTCCGTGATACGTACATATAGAAAACAGGAGTCATCAGGCATGCTGTTGGGAATCCACTATCCATGGATACGGGGAGACCACAGGTTTGGTCTGTCAAATCCAAGAAGTTACATACACTTTTTGGGGTAGATGTCTGCTTGGTCACGTCATTGCTTACTAAGAAGTGCTTCGTAAACTGAGGTTAAACCATCAGCCTAAGGAAAACCCAGGATACTGGGTAGAAACCCAGGTTCCTGAGCACAGACCTATTGTAATACAATCTTGGGTGAGATAGATAGTGTGCCTTATACCCTCCTTTGAGATTCCAGAGTCATTAGCATTGGCCAAGTTGCTGTTCTATCTCTGTATATATCAAATATAGAGGGAGATGTTGTTATTGTGCTATTTCAGTGTGAACTGCAGATATGACACCTCATCTCTAACTAATAGATTCCAGAGCAT
>NW_012149374.1:663966-665912 GCF_000956105.1 Propithecus coquereli
TTTTTTTTTTCTTCTAATGACTCTGTGTGCTGGATGTTGGCATTCACAGCAGGGATGCTCTCCTTTTGTTTGTGTTTGTTTCTGAGAAGCCACATAGGCCCTCTTCAGAGTTACACAATACATCAGTGCAGACAAGACAATTTATACGTTAGAGCACAGTAACCATTGTTCTTTAGTTTAGGTTAATTGAAGCTTGGCAGAAGCTGAACTAAAATTAAATATAAAAGAGAGGTGCTCACCGCCATTAAAAGGAGAATGAAGAACAACTTAATGTTTTGGAAAATGGCCTTTGAGTCTTGTAATGTGAATGTGGTCAACAGATCACATCGATCGACAAGTTTAAATAATTGGTTCATTTGGAGCAGAATTAGGTTCTTGGTGGCAGAGAGCCAGAGCAGAGGCTGGTCCCATGAGTAGCAGTCATGATGGCTTTTGAACCAGTAATCTACACATGCAGCGGGTTTTGTAGGGGGTGTGTATGTGTGTGTGTGTGTGTGTGTGTGTGTGTGTGTGTGTGTGTGTTGACATTCTGCTTTTCAGAGGCGTTGTAACCTGACTTGGCTTTCTTTGTCATATTTTGAGAAGCATGTTGCTTACACGTGTGATGGACACATGGCATTCACCCTCATCTTCAATCCATGCTCAATCTGCGAGACATGTATATGGTTGCTTTCATCGCAGTTGACATGCGTTCTCTGGGATGAAGTGAGATCTCTTCTGAATATCAGTGTAAAATTTTTGTTAAAATTGTCTTAATTGATTTCATCCTCCCCCTTCCCCCAGTACACTTAGAGCACGTTCTCTTGTACTTGTGATGTGATTTTTTTAGGATTTGGGTGGAGGATATATGAGTGACATCAGATATCATGGCTTGAGCTCTCACGTGTCCCCTCTGGTCAAGCCCAGTCCTGTGAGTCTTGATGTGCTCGCAGGTGGCAAAGAGAGAAAGCGACCAGGCCTCAAGATTGGTGCCCCCTGCACTTCATGGCTGCATTTGTTATATGTGATTTTTGCACCAGCAGTTTAACGTCGTTGAGCTCTCTAGGATTCAGTTGGAATTCCAGTTGAAACGTATGCTCCATAGCCCAAGAGATCACATGGAGAATGACCAGGGAAGTTTACTGAAGAGCAGTGAAAGTCTAGCAGAAGTAGAGCTGAGAATAACCTGTGATGGGGAGCTAAGTGCAAAGGGGAAAATGTTCAGTTTTATTTCATGTTTCTTTGTTTGGAATCCTTCAGATTCTTTGTTTCACCGAGTGAAACAAGGCAACACAAAGATGGAGGAAGGCTGATCTCAGCCCAGGCTCTCCAACGGATGCAGCCAGTATGGGCAGCTTGGTGTCCATCTTTCCACATTTTTTTATATACAAGTATATTAAAGTATATTTAAATACTTATGTCATTGGGGGTGGTGTTGTACCAAAATAAAGTCATTTTATATACGTTAGTCTGTAATTTGCCCTTTCCACTTAAAAGCATATCATGGATTGTGAGCTCAAGACACGGAACCAAAGGAGCAGAAGTGAAGGGTGGGTGGCTGGAATGTTGTCGGCACAAGTGGGAAAGAAAGACGTTCAATGATTATCGGGTAGTGCGGGATAAGATGGATAATGCTACATGTTAATGTTTACATAGCAGTTTGCTTCCTTACTTTCTAGTAGTCAAAGATGTAGAAATGCTATTTGGAGACTTAGATCAGCCTGGGAATATCAGAGTAGACTGCACTGACAACCGTTAAAAATTCCGATAATTCCAAAATTGGAGAGGATGTAGAGACCAGAAGTGTTTTCACCTACTGCTACAAGTAAATTGGAAAACGTTTTTCCATTACCTAATATATTTGAAATTGTGTATATGCTGAACTCAGCGCTTCCATGCTAATAATGTACCTTAGGATCAGAGTTCTCAAATTGTAGTATCTAAGGACCCTTTAGAGTTTTACAAAC
>NW_012149374.1:665962-667576 GCF_000956105.1 Propithecus coquereli
AGTGTATTAAAATGCTAATTGTTTTTAGTGAGGAGTCAAAAAATACTGTTTCTCCTTTGGTCTGTTAAGTTTCCCTCCTTTTCTTTCCTGCCTCAAACCTCTATGATAAATGAAGAGAGTCCTCCTCTAAATTACACCCATCTGTGTGTCTATGTCCATCACGTGTTCTTTTTCTCGTTGCTTAGCAAGAAACATTAGAGCTTGTCATTTTACTCTGATCTTTGTTAACCGGATAGGTAAATAATAAGTATCTTGTGAAATATCTGATCTCATCAATCACTACTAATATTGGATACTTTGTATCATGCAGTTTTCTTTTAATTTGGTGAATTACTGATAGCTTGTTTTTTTTCATTGAGGTTTTAGTCTTGATGTTTTTTTTTTAAGAGAGCTTAATAGGTGGAAGAAGTTACCTGTTTATCTGGGAAATATTTCCAAGTTGGACATTGTCTTTTCAACGCATTCGGCTTTTCCATCTGCTATTTGAATTGCAGTTGTAATGAACAAATTAAAGATCTTCGCTAAGTGATTCCCTTTCGCCTTGTGGCTGCTACACAGGCTTCAGTTCTTGCAGCCACAGTGCCTGTGGTGACATCTCTGTAGTGGCCATTCCTTGTTTTTCAGAGCTTCACAAACACAGTATACAATACCTGCAGCACTGCAGTTTTGAACATAAATTAATTCGTTTTCAAATTCCATTTACAGACTGCTTTTATCATTCTCACAGCTTAAAGCTATGAACCTACACGAGAATTTCATGAAGGATTCATCCTAAGGTTACGTAACTGTTGACTATAAAAATTGGTGTTGCCCGTGCTCAGCAATGCCGGAGAATTTCAGAGAAGGCTGTGCCCAGTGTCAGATGGAGCAGTCCCTTCTCGTGGGAGGCAGTGACTAGAAAGGGCTCTGCTGGGATGCAAATAGGCGGAGAGGTAGGAAAAAATAATTCTTAGGTTCTGATTTCTTGAAAGCAAGAAATGCCTCTTGCAACACAAAGCAAATCAAAATAAATGACAAGGCCAGGCCACAGGCCACCTGCTCATCTAAAACTGAGTTTCCTAGTAGCAAGATGCTGCTGCACTCACCTGGCCCAGCTGACCTTTTGGGCTACTCTCCACACACAGACACAGTGGCCTTGGGTCCTGCGTCACATTTGACAGTGAAATTTCATGCTTCTGCCTGGGGAGACTTTGGCCTTCCTCCGTGTCTTCATTTAAGGTGCCCCTGCACTGGCTCAGGTGATCCTACCGTGTAACTGTGGAAAACTGTAAATGATCTCCCCTGATATGCCGAATAGCTGTGCAGGAATATAAATGATATTTATGAGGAAGTTGGGAGTGCTTTAAATATTGTGAAAATGCTGACTTTGACACATCGAGGATAATGATGCAGAAACAGTAGGCTCTTTGTAAACTGTTTAATGGCAACAATTTTCCAAATCAAAGCAATCTACACTTCCCCATTTACAATTTCATCTCCAGCTACCACAGTCTCATAAAGAGGTTTACTACACTGAATCTTTTGCTTTTCTGAATGGTTATCGAGCACTTTGATGCTTCAAATCACTTATAGTTTATCTTTCAAAAACATAGAAGTTTTACATGGCGGGGGGGA
>NW_012149374.1:668966-671246 GCF_000956105.1 Propithecus coquereli
ATACAGACCTGAGAGGAAAAAATTAAGCAAAAAAGCAGAGTCATCTCTTTGTGAAGAGCATCACCAGCCAGCTGAGAGAGAAGGAAGATTTGCATGTTTCATTTCTGGGGTGGCCTTTAGTGTCTGCGAAGAGGCTACCCTGGCCTCTTGGGTCATGGCTCCTGCCTTCTTTGGAGGAATCTCAAGTCATTTTTAACATGCTGAAATTCTTAAAAGAGAAAAAAAAAATTCTCCAACTTCAAAAACCCTCTGCTTTCCCTGCTGCTGTGTTTCTAGTCTGTGCATTCCCCTGGGGAAAAGGGAAGAGAACGTTAGCTTTTGGGGTAACAGGCAAAAACTGTGAGACTGGTAGAATCTAACAGAGGAACTCTGTGGAAACAATCATTTTTCTTCCTGTAGGATTGCATGTCAGAGGCGAGACTATTTAAATGATAATGACTAATTAAATATATATTTATGTAGGAAGTAATGAAAACCGATAGGACTGCAAAGGTTTTTTTTTTTCCCCATGAATATGTTTGAAAAGTCAATGTGAAAACACTGGTGTGATTTATGGGATTTCAAGGTTTATTTTCATCTTTAAGTGGACAGGCTGTTTCTCTTCCCTTTTCCAGTGCGTGATTTCACGGTCCCTGTGTGGACTACAGTTGGAGCAGGCTTAATTGTCAAAAGAAAATGAAGCGATAATATTGCAGAGGATATTCAGTGAACAACTTCAAGACAAATAGAAAACCGTGACATTGTATTATTGCTATGTTAATGTATTTCATTACAATATAGATTAAATATTACATTACATTTCCATATAACTGAGAATTTTAAAGCTCAAATGTATGGTATTTGATACAACTAAAAGTTAGATAGAAAAATTTATATCATGGCCTTGAATATAAAATGGAATAAGTTGCTCATTTTGGCTGTAGATAATAGTGTCTCTGTTCCAAATATTAATCTTTTTATTAGGATTATTACTGTGACCATTCTGATAGGACGTTAAGCCTTCACTACTCTTTAATATACACATCTTATTTTTTTTTTCTTCTAATGACTCTGTGTGCTGGATGTTGGCATTCACAGCAGGGATGCTCTCCTTTTGTTTGTGTTTGTTTCTGAGAAGCCACATAGGCCCTCTTCAGAGTTACACAATACATCAGTGCAGACAAGACAATTTATACGTTAGAGCACAGTAACCATTGTTCTTTAGTTTAGGTTAATTGAAGCTTGGCAGAAGCTGAACTAAAATTAAATATAAAAGAGAGGTGCTCACCGCCATTAAAAGGAGAATGAAGAACAACTTAATGTTTTGGAAAATGGCCTTTGAGTCTTGTAATGTGAATGTGGTCAACAGATCACATCGATCGACAAGTTTAAATAATTGGTTCATTTGGAGCAGAATTAGGTTCTTGGTGGCAGAGAGCCAGAGCAGAGGCTGGTCCCATGAGTAGCAGTCATGATGGCTTTTGAACCAGTAATCTACACATGCAGCGGGTTTTGTAGGGGGTGTGTATGTGTGTGTGTGTGTGTGTGTGTGTGTGTGTGTGTGTGTGTGTTGACATTCTGCTTTTCAGAGGCGTTGTAACCTGACTTGGCTTTCTTTGTCATATTTTGAGAAGCATGTTGCTTACACGTGTGATGGACACATGGCATTCACCCTCATCTTCAATCCATGCTCAATCTGCGAGACATGTATATGGTTGCTTTCATCGCAGTTGACATGCGTTCTCTGGGATGAAGTGAGATCTCTTCTGAATATCAGTGTAAAATTTTTGTTAAAATTGTCTTAATTGATTTCATCCTCCCCCTTCCCCCAGTACACTTAGAGCACGTTCTCTTGTACTTGTGATGTGATTTTTTTAGGATTTGGGTGGAGGATATATGAGTGACATCAGATATCATGGCTTGAGCTCTCACGTGTCCCCTCTGGTCAAGCCCAGTCCTGTGAGTCTTGATGTGCTCGCAGGTGGCAAAGAGAGAAAGCGACCAGGCCTCAAGATTGGTGCCCCCTGCACTTCATGGCTGCATTTGTTATATGTGATTTTTGCACCAGCAGTTTAACGTCGTTGAGCTCTCTAGGATTCAGTTGGAATTCCAGTTGAAACGTATGCTCCATAGCCCAAGAGATCACATGGAGAATGACCAGGGAAGTTTACTGAAGAGCAGTGAAAGTCTAGCAGAAGTAGAGCTGAGAATAACCTGTGATGGGGAGCTAAGTGCAAAGGGGAAAATGTTCAGTTTTATTTCATGTTTCTTTGTTTGGAATCCTTCAGATTCTTTGTTTCA
>NW_012149374.1:685516-688172 GCF_000956105.1 Propithecus coquereli
GTTGTGCTGTAAATAAGACAAAGTAAGCAGGTCATTTTTTTCTTCGCCTTTGTGTTCTTTTTTGTTTTCCCTTCTCTTTATTCTTCTGATCTATCAGGCAAAACCTAGACAAATATGAATGACAGGCTGTCATTAAAAAACTTCATGTGAGAATTTTTATGAGCTTATGACATCTTTGTTAATAAGCACTTAAAATTTTAACGACTTACAAGATGTTAGCAGAGATGTTGAACTCCAGCGCAACTCGAGCCGTTTCATGTGCGTGTGTTTTCAAGGTAACTCAGCTTTCCCTTTTTATTATGCATAATTTATTTTATTTTGCTTAGTCTACGTAGTACCTACCGTCACGGATCTGGTGAGGAAGGTGAGGAAGAGGTTCTTCAATACAGGAAAAGCAGTTTTTTTACTTAGGACTCTAAAAAAAACCAATGGCCTCGTTTTCTTAGTTCACTTACAATTTCATCCTGATTATCTTTTGCTGCATAACAAACCATCTCAAAATTTAGTGGCTTAAAACAACGATTTTACGTAGCTTACAGTTTTCTGGGTGAGGATGTTGGGAAGGCCTTGGCTGGGGGTTTGTTTTTAGTCTATACCCGGGGCTGGAGGATCCACTTCTGAGATGGCTTCTTCACTCACACGTGCGGAGCCTCAATTCCCTGTGGCCAGTCTCTCCAGGTCGCATATTGTCCTACCTGGCCTTTCCGGGTCGCCTGAGCTTGTCACAGCATGGTGGTATCAGGGTAGTCATGCTTCTTCCATGTCCGCTGGTTGACAAGAGCGAGTGTCACAGAGACAGGAAATGAGGGCTGCCGGTGTCTTTATGACCAGAGTGGGAAACTGGCTTGGAGTCACTTCTACCATATTCCACTGGTGAGTGCAGCGACAATGGTCTGCTCAGATTCAAGGAGAGAGGGGTGTAGACCCCATCTCTTGATGGGAAGTGTGCCAAAGAATGTGTGGCCAATTTTAATCCACTCCAAGTCCTTTCTTTTGAACAAGATCCTAAAGACTGTTTTGGGAAGTTTTTGAAAGCCATTATTCAGCTCAAACCCCAAAACGCACCTTCCATCCTTGTTAGCAATTAACCCGTGCTTCTGTGCCAAGGCCAAGCAACTTAATTTTCTTTACCTTGTTAGGAAATACTTGCCTAGGAGGAAACTCTCTGAATATTGGGTGTAGCTTTTGTCCTTCCTTTTCATCCTAGCCAGCTATAACCAGACCTTCAGTCCCAGAGCTCTTATTCTTTCTTCTATAAAGCTTCTTTAAAAGTACCTCTCCATCTTGGTATGTCAGGCAGATTGAAGGATCCTCTGAGAACCTTGTTAGGCAGTGCCACTATTAACAAGACATTGGGACTTTTTCCAATTCCTCAGCCCTCTTACTGCTATGGTCAGAATGTATCACTAAAAATTCATATGCTGAGGCTGGGCCTGGTGGCTCACGCCTGTAATACCAGCACTTTGGGAGGCTGAGATGGGAGGATTGCTTGAGGCCAGGAGTTCCAGACCAGCCTAGACAACATATGGAGACCTTGTCTCTACAAAATTAAAAAAATTGGCCCGGTATGACGGTTGCATGCCTGTAGTCCCAGCAACTTGGGAGGTTGAGGCAGGAGGATTGCTTGAGCCCAGGAATTAGAGGTTACAATGAGATATGATCTCACTGCTACACTCCAGCCTGGGCAACAGAGCAAGACCCTGTCTCTAAAAAAAATAAAATAAAAATAAATCACATGTTCAAATATAATTGCCAATGTGCTAGTATTAACAAGTGGGGCTTTTAGGAGGTGACTCAGTCCTAAGGGCAGACCCGATAAAAGGGCTGGAGGGAACTAGGCAGACCTCTTTGCCCTTGGGTCCCCTTCACCGTGTGAGAGCCCAGTGTTTTCTGTTCTGGAGGACGGGGCTTTCAAGGTGCCGCCTTGGAAGCTGAGATCGGGCCCTCACTGGGCGCCAACCCTGTGGCATCTTGATCTTGGACTTCCCAGCCTTCAGAACTATGAGAAATAAATTTGTTTTTTATACGTTAACGAGTCTCACATATTTTTTTTATAGCAGCACAAATAAACTAAGGCACTTGCCATTGAACCAGTTAGAGCAGGACAAGAAGCTGTAGGAATATGATCAGTGCTCCAATATATTAGCTATGTAAATGAATGACTATAAAAAGTTCTCTCTTTAAACCTTAAGACCTAACCCACTTTTTTTTTTCCTATTCTCTTACTGCTACAGTATTCTCCCCTTATCTGTGGGGGCTGTGTTCCAAGGCCCCCAGTGGGTGCCTGAAACCGTGGGTAGTACTGAACCCAATCAGCTGAAACGTGTTTCTGTTTACATCTTTCACCCACAAATTTAATGCCTTTTCCGTCTTAACTAAGCATTTATCATGGTCTATGACCGTAAGCTTTGCAGTTTGAGGTGTAACAGCAAAGCGAACAAGAATTTATTTTTCCTTTTTCATGATTTCATGGGTAGGAGATTCATTCTTACTGTAGATCTTACTGTAGCAAACTCAACATACAATTTATTTTTTTCTTAAATCAAGAACTTTTCACCTTTTCACTTAAAGGAGGCAACTTAAGGCTTCTCTTTCACAGATTTGACTTACCAGCATCTGACTACTCTTGCACTTTGGGGCCATTACTAAGTAAATA
>NW_012149374.1:688222-689006 GCF_000956105.1 Propithecus coquereli
GGAAAGTGACTCACATATTTTAATTTTTGAAATTTTTCTAAGAAATAGAAAAGAATAGAAGATCTATAAATACAAATACAAATATGTATTTCTATACGAACATATCGAAGTGCTTTTAGTATTTACAAAAATTAAAACAGCCTAGATATCCAACTTTAAGAGATTAGAAAAACATCTAAGTATAGAAGATATTAGATAACCATTAAAATAAAGGTGTTGCTCTATAGTTATTGACACAGACGGCTGTTACTAATATAACAACATGAAACAGGTTCAGTTTTTTATGAAAAGTTACATATACGTGTACATTGAGACAAAACAGGAAAGATACACATAAGCAATAGTTGTGATCCTGCGCGGAGGAATTTCCAATAATTTTATACTCGATTGATCCTTATTCTCTTTTCATGCTTTTCCTAACACTTGATTGCATGTGTGATTTTAAAAGTAAGGAAAAAGCTATCAGCATCAAAAATTATAAGTAAAATCGTGCTGTTTAGTGAAAAACATGAAATTGTCTTGTCTTTTTTATTGCACTGTGATTATATTGATCCAAACGATACTGGAAATAAATTAATAAGATCTTAGAAGACACTTTTTATTCTATAAAGATTTTCTCAATGATGGTGTTTTCTTAATAATGACATTTGACTAATATCTTTTGCTTTTTTTTTTTTTTTTTTTTTTTGAGACAGAGTCTCACTGTGTTGCCCGGGCTAGAGTGCCATGGCGTTAGCCTAGCTCACAGCAACCTGCCTGGTGAACAAGCAGGGTGGTTTGGGTG
>NW_012149374.1:706112-716077 GCF_000956105.1 Propithecus coquereli
TGAATGATTGGCCTCTGCTTTCCTCTGGCCTTATTCTGACCTGTAGCCTCTTCTTCCTTGATGTTCCAACTGTGTGGACTACTTTTGTTCCCCTGAGAATAAGCGACCTCAGGCCACTGTGCGTCACTCTCCTCTGCCCTCTGATCTCTCTAACTGCTGCCCCTTCCTAGGTCTCGGGTTGGAGCAAATTCCTTCAAAGGGCCTCCCTGACCCACCAAAGCCAGGTTAATTCTACTTTTATGTGCTCGTGTTTCACCCTCTCATTTCCCCCGTGATAGATGTTATTGAATGTTCCTGCGTTTGTTGGCTTTGCTTATTTGCTGGTCATCTCTTCCTAGGTTGGAAGCTTGAGGATACAAACTGGAGTTGTTTGAGTGCTCTGTTGCCAAAACCCAGACTAGTGCCTGGTACATCCCAGTCCCCCACCTCTCTGCCAAAAGGGTCAGTTGCATGAATAAGTAGAGCTGACAATAAATATCCTTTGGCTAATGGTTCTTTGAGAAAAACACTTACACCTATTTCCATTGGTAACATGCTTGTGCTTACCAGAAGTTACCTATTTAATCTCTCCCTTCCTCCATTTTAATCTTGAGATTTCCATATGAGTGACTTCCAGCTCAATGGGAAGTTACTATAATTTATAACAATATCTTTCATATTTTTTCTTTTTTGAGATGGGGTCTTGCTCTGTTGCCTGGGCTAGAGTGCCATGGCGTCATCATAGCTCACCGCGACCTCCAATTCCTGGGCTCGAGTGATCCTCCTGCCTCAGCCTCATGAGTAGCTGGGACTACAGGTGAATGCTGCCATGTCTGGCTAAATTTTTTTTTCCTTTTTCCTTGGGGTAAAAAAGAAGGCCAATGCCCAAGCCTCAAAATTGGAACAAAATTTGAACCCCGGGAATTTTTTTTTCTCCTGCCCCCAGATTTTTGCTTACTATCCAGATTTTAAAGAATAAGTTCCCTGTTCCTATCTGCTGTTTCATGTATTTAAATCAGAGTCCAATATCCATCTTTCCTTCGAGAAGTGTTCTAGCCCTCGAGCCATTCTGTTCTCTCTCTTGTGAAATGTTCTTAGATTTTTGTGATGCACATAATAATGTCCATTGACTGCCATTTTTGCTTTTGTATTTATGAGATTTTAGAAACTGGTACTCTGTGTTTTGGTATTCCTGTGGAACCTATATCACAGTAAGTTTTTATTCGGTTAAATGGAACACTGGGTTTTTATATGAATAAGTTAAGAATTAGTCTATTTAAAATCATGATTGCCATGAATAGATAAGACACAGGTGGAAAACGGCCATAGAGATTATAATCCTTTTAAAGAAGCAGTTGCATTTGTTTTTGAATGCACCTATTTTGTTTTTGCATTCTTGCTTTACCATTTAGCAAAGGTCTGACTTCTGTGAGCTTGTGGTTTCTTTTTTTCCTTGCACACAGACGATCAACTCTTGCAAATCAGAAATTTCTTTACACAGCTACCAACTTCCATGTGATCGCCAAACCATGGGATGAGATGACTTCATTACCCCTTTAGAATACGAATCGCTTTGCATATATCTTTATGGACATTCACAACATTATGGAAGTCTCTGTGTGCGGGGATCATGGGTCTTATGCCAGTTGTGTATGTGAACACCGATATTCTTTGACATGGGGCATTCTGGTTAGTTGAATATCCTGATTATGGAAGTTACCATTTATACTATACGTGGATTACCTACTTCTGAAAAACACAATGCAGCATCATTGGGTTTCCACTTTGTTTATTAATGACCCTTATGTTTTTTTTGTGTGAGTGCAGTAGTTTATTCAAACTATATTCTACATCACATTCGTTGCATGGATGTATTTCTGAATCCCATCACCATATGAGGATTCAAAACATAGTACAGTTTCCAAAATTATGAGTGCCAGTTATCATTATTCCCTAAAAGCTTGGAAGTGAGGGTTACTGGAGAGTTTCTGTGTATTAACCCATTCTATTTCCTTTTTTTCCCCCCGAATTAGTTTAAGTTATTCTAGTTAGTGTGAAAGCTCAAATAATAATGCACTAGAAATCTCGGTGGTTCTAAAGGGTTTTTTCATGTCCCTGTGCCACTCAGTTCCTTTTCCTGTTCCTGGAGGCTCTGTCTGCAGCCCATGTTATCAAACTCGGGTCAGAGGCTGTGCTTGTCTCACCGTGTCCTGATGACAGTGTTGCCTTCGGTTTCCTTTTATGTGCACTTGCGAATAGCCTCTCCAGAAGGTTGTAGCTTATTGAATTCCTATAATTCATACCAGAAGCTTTCAGTTCTGTAGGGAGTGCTTTAATTAGAGGATCTCTGTACCCTAAATTTTGTCAAATGCTTCCTTCCTTAAAGCAGCTTTTGCGAACTTTATTAGATCAGGGTTATGGAAGACGTGGTCTCTGATCTTGGGCTTTGCTGACCTGCTCACTGATCTGATGTGCAGTTTGGCATGTTCTCTGGAATGCTGAGTGTGATCCGGAATTCTGTAATCTGTCTTGCTTAGTGCATTGTCTATAGGTTACCAGTCATTACCCGGAAAGAAAATTGTCTTCCTTGTACCACGTGTCTGAATTTCAACTGCAGTTGTGTTATAAGTCAAGTATGTGCATCTTTGAATTCATTCTGTTAATTTCTGCTCTGTGAGTACATAGTTTAGGAGTATGGAAGACATGGGCATGGTGGTAGATACGAACTGTGACTATATCCACACGAATATGTGTTCGAAGAACTGATATGAAATCGGCAATATATATTTTCTAAAACTCAAATTATAGCTACTGACAATGTGTAGTTTAAAACTCCTACTGTGTTTCCTGCTTGGTTTCCCCCATGGGAGAACTGTGATTGCAGCACTATTGCAAAATTGCTGCTGCTTTAGATACCTTTATTGCTATTCAAGTTGCCTTTTAAAAGATATATACCCTCAAACATCAAAAGCACATTTGGGCTCATTTTATAAGAAGGGAAAAATATTTAATGGATGCCAAAATATCCGAAAACTAGCATGCCTGCCAGGATTGTGATAATGGCATGTGGGGGATGAGGGAGTTTCAGGGTGGTTGCAAATATTAAACAAAATTCCATCCTCTGTGTAATGAAATGGAAAGAGTTCTGGATTGTGAGTTAGGGGCCCTGGGTTCTGGTCTGCTCCAGTTTTCCTTCCTTTCTGAGTACGAATACTCTCCCCGCTCTTTGCTCTGTCTTGAGAAAAGCATGGATTGTTTGATATCTAAGATCTAACTATGGAATCTCATGGTTGTCTTTGATTGCAACATGGACGATAAACAAATAATAAATGGGACAGTGTGACCTTACGTTAACTGTGTGCAGCCTCTACAGAACAACAGACATTTAGGACAGAAGTCACAAAAAATTAGCCACTTATCTCAATGTCTTATCTCAGACCTCTTCAGGATGTCAACTCTGACTCCTTAGAAATCTCTCACCAATGGACTGATATCTTTCAGGCAGGGTATTGACTGTCATTGATACCAGCAGCAGAGCACTGAAGGAGATGCAGAGATATGTGAGGGGTGATTCGCTTGTAGCCAGCAAAGTTGGTGGAGGAGGCGGTTTGGGTGCCTAGAATCCTTGTGCAGCTTCTGTTTCATTCCTCAGAGCTGAAATTTTCCAGTCTTGACCAGCATTCCCAAGTGTGAGTTGGAGCAACAGCTTTAATTGACCATCGCTTCAGTTTTTTGTTTTTGTTTTTTTTTTTCTGTTTGTTAAGTCAGTCCTGGAATTTCATTCTACCTAGAACAATCTAAATTAGTAAAATATCCTTCCAGATCAGGTGCAGTGGCTCGTGCCTGTAATCCTAGCACTCTGGAAGGCTGAGGTGGAAGAATCGCTTGAGGTCAGGTGTTCAAGACCAAGCTGGGTAACATAGCAAGACCCCTGTCTCTACAACAACAAATAAAAATTGGCTGGGTGTGGTGGTACACACCTGTAGTCCCAGCTACTCAGGAGGCTGAGTCAGGAGGATCACTTGAGCCCAGGAGTTTGAGGTTACAGTGATCAATGGTCAAGCCACTACACTTGAGCCTGGGGGATAGAGTGAAACCCTGTCTCAAAAAAAAAAAAAAAAAAGCTTCTTGTCTATATTTTGAGTATGTGTTATATAATGCACTGCTTTCAAAGGTTCACTGTTTTGCATTTTCATATTTCTGAATTTGGAAGTATTGCTGATGACATTTTCCAATGGAAGTTGGCAAAACTCTCCCTCTTAGTGGCAAATAAAATACTGCTGCATCTTACATCCAGTGATATCTTCAATTTGATGGGTTTCATTAATAGTGTTAGCCCATATCACCAGACATAATCTAAATTCCTTTTTTGGACAATATTTATAGTAGAGATGGAAAACCTCCATTAACGTGGTTGGGATGTTGGACATGGAGGAATTTGTGAAAAAATAAGTCTTTCACAAGTCATGGTACCCAGTTGAGTCAACGATCTCATGCTGCTCTTCTGTAGCTCTTGCTTGCTCACTTTACTAGGTAGTAAAAAGTATTTTTATGGAATTAGGACTCTTTAAGTAAATGGATTTTCCTTTTTGCAAATGCACTTCCTTACAAGAAAATAGGTGTAAAGCACTTAGCCCAGAGCCTGACACAGAATAAATAGTGACTATAAAGTGACTTCTGGGTAGAGCACTTTCTAGCTAAGTGCATGGATTTTGCATTTCCATATTTAGTCTTCTGCGAGGGTAACTGTCTCTTACCAGGGGCAACAAAGAGACAAACTTCAATGTAGTAAGCAAGATTACTGGACCGTTCTGGCAATGGAACTAATTATACTCTAAGGTCTAGATGATTCTAAAGTTTTTCATTTTGAGAGATTTTCAGACTACAAAACAGTTGCACAAATAGAATTCCTGTAAATCTTTCTCTTAGATTCCCCAAACTAACAATTTCAAGAACCACAGTGCAATTATCCAAATCATGAAATTCCCCTTGATGCCATACTATTTTCTAGTTCCGAGAATACTAGTATGCTTTTTCTGTAAAGAGCCAGAGAAGAAATATTTTTGGCTGTGTTGGCTGTGAGGTCTTGGTAGCTACTACTCATCTCTGTCGTAGCAGCTCTAGAAGATGTTTAGAAGAATGGTAATGGCAGTGTTCCAAGGACCTTAGTCATAAAAATAGGTGACCAGCCAGTCTTGGTTGCCAGTTGAAATCTACAAACCATATTTATCATTCGACAATTTTCCCACTAATGTCCTTTCTCTTGTCGAGAGTCCATTCTCACATCATGGGCTGCATGGAGTTGTTGTATCCTCTTAGTCTCTAATTTGGAACAGTTTTTCAGTCTATTTTGATATTCAATGACTTCAAAACTTTTGAAGCATTTTGGCTTGATACTTTATAAAGTCTGTATCAATTTGGGCTTTTCCGATAATCCTTCATAGTTACATTTAGATTGTGCATTTTCATACGCACAACACAGACGTGTGGCCTTCCCTGTGCGTTGTGTCAGGAGGTACAGTATCAATTTGTCCCAGCATTGGTGATACCAACGTGAGTCATTTGGTTATTGTGTTATCTTCCAGGTTTCTCCACTGTAAGGTTAGTCCTTTTTCTTCTGTAATTTCAAATTTCCTATTTTTTTCTTTGTAATTAGTATATGGTGAGATACTTTAAGAATACATAACTATTGCTTCTCTTTGTACTTTTGCCTGTTAATTTTAGTGTCCAGTGATGATTTTTTCCCCTTGAACAGTTAATACTATGTTGTTTGCCAAATAGTGGCTTTTTATTTCATTATTTTTTTCTGTGTTCATCAGCCAGAATTCTATAAGGATATACTTTCTCTTATTTTTTTGTTTGTATTAGTGTGAGTTCATAGATTACTGTTTTGTACTTTGGGTTAAGTTTCCATTGCTGTCATTATGTATTTTGTTTCTCAAAAACAACAACAACAACAACAACAACAAAAAAACTATATTTGGCTGGTGAGAGGCCTCTGCAGATAGCTGCTGTATTCTTTTGAACATCCCTGTCATAATTTAAAACACTCTTCCTATTTTTTGTTACCACAAGACGTTCCAGACTCACCTTGTGCTTTGGTTGCCCTGGCCCTGGAATCAGGGTATTTTACAAAGGATTCCTGATTCCTTTTATTACAGAATAATATTTAGAGACCATGATCAGGGGAGTGAAGCATTTTATTTTTACCGGGGGTATCACTGGTTCCAGGCCCTGACAGTGAACACAGCTAGAAAATATATGTACATACATGTGCATACACACATGTCTATTATATGTATTTCTATTTATATATCAGTATATACATTAAAATCCATAAGTTCATATTAATATCTCTAATTTAGCATAACAGGAATCTACCCTTTCCCTCTTCCTTTATTTCGAAGTCTTTTCTTTTCCATTAAGAAAGTGGGCTTCTGTTATCCATGATATGCTTACTTATTTACCCAGTCAATGAATAAAATGGTAGTTTGGAAATTTCTAGCCCATAGTTCTGTGAAAGCAAACCTAGTGTTTGTGTGCAGTTCTTTTTGTCTTAATGTTAGATCATAAAGTCAATGTACTATTTCCAAAGTCACACAGATTACCTCTGCACTTCAGTGTGGTCATGCTAGTCATTTATGATAGAGTTAGCTTCATTTGTTAATGATTGTATGTTATCCTTCCATCTTTATGTTAACTGTTTATTGTATAATATGTGAAATAGTACCATAGTTCCAAAGTCAGAAATCCTTCTTATGTTTCATTTTGCACACGTGAGCAAATACATGAATATTTTTTCTGGACTCTTCTGTCCCCAGCAGTAGGAAATGATTATGCATAAAGTTTTTTTGTTGATGAATTATTTGTAATCGTGAAGTATTAGAAGCAATACTTAAATGCCCACACCTAGGAGACAGGTTAAGTGTTGCACATCCATCTACACAGTAGAGTGCTGTGTAGCTGTAACGATGAAAATCTCTGTGAACTGATATGGAGATAATTCCAGGCTATATTGTTATCTGAATAAAAAAGTGTGTAAGGAATAGTTTTAAGAAAAGGTCCCAACTGGAAGCCTCTATAGCATGTGCCTCCACACACTTCTTTTCCTGCTACTTTTTAGCCCCAAATTCTCTTATCTTTTTGGGCTTGTAGTTTTTATGCCTTTACCTCTGCCCCAGCCCCCAAAAATGCTGTTAGTGAGCGATAACACAGTTACCAATTACTTACAGGAGATGAAGGGTTTGAGAACTTCCTTGCTCAAAGAATAATTCCTGCAGACAGCAGGCACTGGGAGAAAAGGGGTGGGGTATCTCTAAATGGGAGTGGAATCCTGCAAGTAAGTAAGATTCATAGTTTTTCTTTCTAGAAGCCAGCTAGGTTTAGGTCTAGTGAATTCTTTGAGTGCACCTTACTGGGGAAAAAATGAGACTTTGACAAGTAACAGTACAGAAAAAGCTGTGACTTGAAACTTGAAAGGTTTCCACTGCAGTTTATATTAACTAGGCGATGAAACAAGTGTCTGTGTCTTTTGGGGGAAAGAAACAGAAGAATAAATCAGACATAACACATAAGAATTAAATCTCTAGCCATAATAAGCCACCGAAGCAAAAATTTTAAGATCTTTCCACACCCTACTTC
This sequence comes from Propithecus coquereli, assembly GCF_000956105.1. Classification (NCBI taxonomy): domain Eukaryota; kingdom Metazoa; phylum Chordata; class Mammalia; order Primates; family Indriidae; genus Propithecus; species Propithecus coquereli. The sequence goes on from NW_012149374.1 coordinate 713,733, forward strand.
CTACGCCGCGAAATGTTGTGAGTTTGGGTAGAGTGGGGAACTGCGAGAGGGAAAGAAGAGGCGACATCCAGCGCACCCCTGAGGCGCTTGGCCAGAACCTGGGCATGCTTGGAATTAAATCTAATCCTGCTTAAATGAATTGATTGCATATTCCTTCCCCCTAAACCAGACATCTTGGAGAGTCCGAGGAGACATGGGTTCCTATTCTTTTCTCCCTCTTTTTCCTTTGCCCTTGCTCTTCCTCCAGGGGAGATGTTCATGACCTTCTTCCATTTGTCCCGGTATTCCAGCTCTCTCGCCACGTGTTTTTGCGCATGTGCTGTACTTGGGGACCAGCTCCCTGCACACATAATTCCCCTTATTTTGGCTAATTACACTCAGTCTGCAGGTTTTAGCTTTGATATAACTTCTCAGGCAATTTTTCCTTGACCCTCCAGAATTGCTGAGAATTTTGTATTTATTTTGTCAGTGCCCCTAATAAACTGTCCTGTATTTGCTTACGTAATTGTCCACTTACCCTTCCTCTAAAGTCTTCTAGTGCAACTAGTGCAAAGGCTACGTCTGTCATATACGTTATATTCACCTGGAGAAGCAGTGGTCACCACCCACAGCCTGTTCCTAAGTGAGTGACTTCCCCAACTGCCTGGTGATTTACGATGCTAGATAATGTAAGTCCTGGGTGCTCCCCCCTGAGTAATTTAGAGGCTATGGATATAATTGGAAATGTATCGGGAAAAAGTAAAAGAAAACAGGGCATAATTACCATCGTTTAAGATATATTACATATTCTTTGTCACATGGTAGACAGCTTGATAAAAAGGCTAATCACCTAAGATTAATGGAAATTATTTTTTTTAGCGCATGTCATAACAGAGATCATCAGTCTAGTGCAATCTTCTTTTCTACAACTCCTAGTGGAATAAGATTAATAAAATAAGTTGAAATGCGTAGCTATTTGACATGCCTGCAGTGGTTATAATTTAGTTAACGGAAGTAACAACAGGCTGCAGATCTCTTGACTTAAAATGGTGCTGGTAATTTGTTTCTGCAGAACTTTGTAGAACCTCTCATACGCTGCTCTTCACTGTGACTCTCGCAGAGGATAGAGGATACAGCATTTCCAAAATGATTGCGGGGCACTTTTTTTCTTCTCCCCATAACTGAGCTGCTTCTAGAGCTAGTGCCTATTACTATCTTCCTGCCTGCCTATCTACTTACCTGCCTGCCTGTCTGCCTATTGAGAGAATGATTTGTAAGTTCTTCCCTTCTTCTCCCCTTTCTCCTGCTTTCATGCCTTTCTGTAATTCCTACCACTAAATTTTCTTTTATTTTTTTTTCAATTTCTTATATTTCCTCCCTACAGAAAGGAAGGAAGAAAGAAAGGATTTCAGATATACTTTGTTATTCTAGCAGGAACCTTGATCCTCCTCAGATGATAACCTGATCGATCACAAAGGAATCATGTTGGGGACCAGCGTGTTAATAGTGGATGTGGGTGGGAGTGTACCCTCACAATTTCCCAGAAGGGAGAAAACACTTTGATTATTGGGAACATAATAGAACTATTGAACATGCATAACCAGGTAAACTCTAGCATGCTTCAGTTCTGTTTCTGTAATATAAAATAGCAAATATAAAAACAGAAAAGTTAAAAAATTAAAACATTTGGCATTTGTCAGAGACATCCATAAAACAAAATAGGCAAGAAGAGCAATTTATAATGACAATGCAGGAGGTCTGAACTTGGTGGCTTCCAGCTCTGAGTGGTCTCCTTAGCTTGTTCTACCCAGTGAGCCAATGCATTAATCATTCTGTCGTGCAGGTGGGACAGAACAGAGGGGCTGCCAGGACGTAAGTCACTTACAGTGCCCTTTGCTCCTCCCCTTCTGTCTCATTTGTGTCTTCCCTCTCTCTCCACTCCTCTGTACTTCCCTCTAGTTTTAATTTATTAGCAAGCAGGTTTCCTGTAAAGTATGCCCGTGCATGCAGGGCATGGAAATCTCTGTTTTTAACCGGAAATAGTGGTTTAATAATGTAGTAGAGCTCAGAACAGATCAGTTTTGTGCATTAAGTGACATATTTCCAAATGCTTCTGAAAGAAAGAGACTTTAAAGTTGGTGCAACAATCATAAGAGCATTATTTAGATTAAAAACATCATTTTGGTTAATTTGCTGTTTTTCTCAGGTTTTGTTTTGAAACATTTCAAACCTACAGAGAAATTGAAAGAATAGAAGAAACACTTGTATTAGAGCTCCTCATCCTGATTCAGTTAGTAACATTTTGCAATATTTGCTCTTTTTTCTCTCTCATGCATGTGTGCGTGCGTTTGTCTCCCTCCCCCCTC
>NW_012149374.1:716366-721505 GCF_000956105.1 Propithecus coquereli
AATATGCACATAATTGTATTATATATATTATATTTCTTGTGGACTGAATGTGTCTCCCCAACATGTACATGTTGAAGCCCTAACCCCCAATATGGTGGTATTTGGAGATGGGGCCTTTGGGAAGCAATTAGGGTTAGATGAGGTCATGTAGGTGAGGCCCTCGTGGTACCCTTGCCTTTATATAAAGGGACACCAAAGAGCTTGCACTCACTCTCTCATGCTTCCACAGAGGAAGGTCACACAGTGAGAGGGTGGCCAATTGCAAGCTAGGAAGAGAGCCCTCATCAGACCCAGACCGTGCTGGGCACCCGAATCTTGGACTTCAGCTTTCTGAGCTGTGAGAAAATAAATTTTTGTTGTCTAAGCCACCCATGCTATGGTATTTTGTTATGGCATCTGTGCTGAGACAATATTATGTAATGTAATTATGCAATACATAATATATCTCTATGTTACTTTTGGCGATTAGAATACTGTAATGAAATGACCTCTCAGATGGCCTCTCTCCCTAGAGGGTAAGCTCCTTATTATCAAGAATCACTGTAATTCAGGGTTCTTAGGCTATTTGGATTCTCAACATCTAGTTGATGCTGGGTGGAGTGAAGAAAAAAAATGGTAAGTTGATTTAATTTTGTTGCAATGAACAGGTAGGATGATATTCCTTTAAATAATCTGATTTTAGGGCTTTCACCTTCAGGGATAGTACTTTTATAATTAAGTCACAAACACTAATAGGAAGTATTTATGAAGAGGGGTTGGACAGGTGCTCTTGTTTCCTGGGGGATTCCTTGCCTCGATCAGGGGAGGCCTTAATCCACAGTAGGTGTGTGAATCTGTGTCCCGGCAATTTCTCCCTCTTGACTTGGTCCAGTAGCACTGAGAGTTTGGCCATGTCCATCCATAGATGTATCCTGTGAAGTTTTTTTTCTTTTCTCTTCTGGTTTGTTTTCTTTGTCTACAACTTCCCTAGCGATAGGCATGATGGTGGCTGTGAAATGATCTATAGACAACTCTGGTTTGTCTCTATTTCTTTGTCATCTTCATTTTCCCTCAGAACAGAATATAAGGAGCAGATCTATGTCTCCTGAGCTTCTGTTTGGTAGGGATTTCAGTAGATCTTTTTCTGTCCTGCTTTCCTTGTATGTTCAATATTGTCTGTGGCAGAGGGAATGGAGAATTAAACCCATACACTTATTTTCCGGGTTGCAATTTTATCTTTTTGCTGTACCTTTGGAGTCTCTCTCCTTCCTACATTTTTTTCTTTCCGACTCTTGGGAGTATTATATGCTTTCTCTAATTAAAGGATATCTATGGCCTTTCTAACTTGAACCTAGTGACATATGGCTCTGTGATAACCTGTAGTGCAAAATAAATGCCGTGTATTAACCACGGCTACTCATTTTGAAGAAGGGTTTTCAAATGGAAAACCGGAAAGAGCTGGGGTGCTCTGCCATGGCATTTGGCAAGGCTAAGATAAAGAAAAAATATAGTTTGTAGTAACAGATGGATTTGAACCACACTTGGATCTGTTGAATACTTTTTAATATTTAATTTACAATGAATCTTTAATATAACATTTAACTAAGTGTTCTGTCATATTCTTTTGAAATGTATAAAGCCTTGTCAAAGTAATTGCATCTAGGAGATTTCATATGAATATTAAGTGTTTAGAATTAAAACCGTTGTTGGAAAAAAATGATAATTTTTTCCCAAGATTTTTATGGTTCACTTATATTTGTGCTGTTTAGAATGTTGTATTTTTTTAAGTCCGTCAGCTCCTTCTTTATTTCCTGTTAGCTAGGGGAGGGGATGGGGGAAAGAACCAAATAATGAAAGTAACTTTTAGCCACGGAAATGAAGCACACACAGAAGTCATACCGAGAGGATTTAATCTGTTTTGTTTGTTGGTATGGAGCTAAGTGCCACAATAGTTTTCTAGCAATGTAAGAAATTTTGGTTGTAGCGTAATTATAGTTCTACTATCCTTCATGGAAATGGGCTGACTAAATGAAGTCACTTAAGTCAGTAGTAAAATAGCCTCCTCGTTACATCTGAAGAAACCCATGAATGATTTGTATAGAATTACCCGCAATGTACTTGTTAAAACATGTCATACAAAAGTTATGTTTCATTTTTCATATTTGCTTTAGAGACAGTCTCATTCTGTCTCTCAGGCTGTAGTGGAATGGCATGATCATAGCTCACTGCAGCCTCGAACACCTGGGCTCAGGTAGTCTACCCACCTCAGCCTCTCCGGTAGGTGGGACTACAGTCATGTGCTACCACACCTGGCTACTTTTTCTTATATTTTGTAGAGAGTAGGTCTTGCTGTGTTGCCCAGTCTGGTCTCGAACTCCTGGCATCAAGCGATCCTCCTGCCTCAGCCTCCCAAGGTGCTGGGATTATAGGCGTGAGCCAAAACGCCTGGCCCCATTTTTAATTTTCTTAAAAAAAAGTACGAGATAATGAAGTTGGAGAACATAGCAATTAAGATGTGGCCTGATTTATACCTCGTGCTGCCCTACCATTGGCTTGCTACATCTTAATCACAACTGTAACACCTGGGTCCCATTAATGTGGAAGAGAAAAATGTAAAACAGGATTTCTACTTCCAGGCCAAGACTTAGGATGACAGTTCCTTCCCTTGCATTTGATGATGTTGTATATTTTGGCACATGTTGGGCTGACATTACAATTTTTAAAAATAATAGGGAGTTGAGTGAGTGTTAAAGACATGCAAAGCTTTTCTAGAATTATGACTGAAAATCAAGCTTTTGTCTAGTAAACACCTGCTATAGGAGGGGATAAGATCGAAGATCTATTTTTTCTTGGTTTGGTGAGAGGAACTTGAACCAAGTTATGGTTTGTCATGTATTCAGAGCTGTCATCACTTCAATAGACTTACTGGGGAAAAAAAATAGGTCCAGGTCATAATTCTTATAGTTTGTATCTGTGGCTATTCTTTGTGCATCCATTTATAATTCTGGGTCCTAGAGGTTTTTTGTTTGATCGCATTTGGTTTTATTTGCCTCACTGTGTGTTATGGTGTTTCCACATTGTGTCCCATTAGGGAGTAGATGTTTAGAGTTAGAGACAGTTAGAGACAGTGCTGAACTCCTCCTCCTTAGTTAGGACCTGTGGGTGTATGGCCTTTTTGAACAGAACCAAACAAGCACGAACAGTGAACACTTGTGTAATTGGATGGGTTATGGTGGAACCGTGGGTGCATCTACTCTTTGAATCTTTGATCTTAGTCTCTGATCTGAGTCTAGAGACTCTCTTACTTTTTTCCCCCGACCCTGACCATACGGTCCATGACACGGGAAGATGTATTATTTGATTCAACTGATCACTAATTTTTGTCTTTTTGATACTGGATTGACTTTGTACATTTTTAGGGGTGGTTATAACTTCACAGAGAAGCAGATGGACTTATCCTCCCGTAGCCATTGTTTGATATTTGAAACTGAAGCTTCAGAGTGAAAAGGAATCGGCACTCACTTTCATCATGGGTCAAACCGTCTGAATGTTTTAGCTCACCCAGTTCACTCATAGTTCCTGTGAGTGGATAGTGGCTTTGTCCACCCCAGTGATTGCCAAAGACTCTTGAGTCTCAGAGCCAATGGTTTTATTTTTGGGGGCCGTGCAAATAGAATCCCAGTTCCCTCTGCCTGGTCTAGTCCATTCTCATGCATGGACTAACTTAGACATCCTCTCCCGAACAATGTCTTTTCCTCATGTATTTCTTCTTTGGCTTCCTATGTAGAAATGAATAACTTCACCAGCCCTCAGCCTGTCTTGATTCTGAAGGAGAACAATTGGCAGTGTTGCATCTCAGAATAGTTTTGCTTTTCTAACAAATAAGAGTGCAAAGGGAAATGAATTGTGAGTTATTTGCGCCCCACCGTTTGGTGACATGACCACACCATATGGTGCTCACTGAATGATTTCAAACACATTGGGAAATGTTACCTACTCCATAGTACGATGGACATTTCTTTAAAAAACACATGTAGCAATAAAGCATGGACTTATTTAGCCTTCTCCTCTCCTGTCAGGCATATTCTTTTAACACAGCTTTTGTTTTCTAGTTAATAAGCATCACGTAATATGAGGCTGCATCCCTTGTTCTGCTTGCACAGGGACAGACGTGTGAGCTGGTAAAGGTTTAATTACTATCTCTGGTGCAATAAAGCTGACAATTTGTGCAGCCGAGGGCCCCCTGATAAGGTAGATGATGTTGTTATTTTGAATTTACCCTGTCTGGAGAACGTATCAGCAATGCATTTAGGATTGTTTACACTGGAAGGAGACAGAGAGTTGAGAGATGAGATCAGAGCCAACTCTCTGCAGTTGTACACAATTTGAAAGTTTAAACCCCAAAGTTAACTCAAAATTCATGTGTCTGAACTCATCTTCACTTTTTTTATTACTGTAGAAAAATAATGTTGATGAATACCTCAGTACAGACATTTCTTTATCTCATTTGAGCACCAGGGTTCCAAAGATCAAACTGATCTTTCTTTCTCTGGCATGCTTTATTTTCCAAAATATGTTGGGAATTATTTTGTCTTAAGAGCAGGGATAAGCAAGGGAGTGAATAATGTAGATTTAAAAGGCTATGTTTTACACGATGGATTTGCTTCAAAATATGCTATCAACTTTGGAGAGAAATCATGTGGGGTTTTTTTGGTTGACACACTAGTAGTTTAATGTTTGTCCTAAATGTGTATTGATGATATTACATGTCAGTTGGAGAAATTACCACTGTACCTTTTCTTTGTTTTGACCATAAACCGTTCCTTTGCCATTTAGTGCAAGAAGTAATTCACTTAAATGATGACAGGAAGTGCGTGTTTTAAATAGGCTTTGTCTGGTGTTCCCAGCCAGGTGTCCAAAGATGATGATATGATGGTAGGGGTTTAAAGTGGTACCGGTCAAAAAAAAGTTAGAGGAAAGGAATATTAGTAAGAATGATTTTTCAAAGAGTATTCAGCCGTTTCTGGTGAGGATGAAAAGTTACTATGAAAACAGTCTCCTGAGGGGGTTCCAAGAAGGAAATGTACAGTTTAGAGGATGCACAAAGCTTTTGTTTATAAAGAATGGACTAAGTATGGTAGAGCTAGGTTGGGCAGATAA
>NW_012149374.1:722495-740020 GCF_000956105.1 Propithecus coquereli
AATGTTTTCACTACAGTCTAGAGTCGGGGGGCAAAATCTTTATTTACATGTAGGTTCATTCCATCTCTCCCACTTTGAAAGGTGAAGAAATAAAACTGAGTTCTCTTTCTCTGTAAGCATGTCCACAATGTAATCACAAAACATTTGAAGTAAAAAATGTCTGTTGCCAACCCTTCGTTAAGGGGACCAAGATAATCTGCATGGGTCACTGTGCCTTCCTAATGTTCCACACTTTGCTAATGACCACACTTGCTGGTGCTGGGAAAGGAGAGAGAAGAAAAACAAGGTGTGTGTAATGCATTCCACATATGGAAATCAGAGATGGTTAAGAGACCTTCGTCTCCTAGTGGAGCTTTTTATCTAATAAAAAAAGACAACACGCACGTACAAAAGAAACGTGAATTCCAGTTCCGACCATGCTCAGTGATGGCAAACCAATCCTCATACAATAACAATAGTAGCGAATAAGATTAATGGTGTTGGCTTTACAATCTATATTTAATTTTAACAGTGGAATTCCATTTGTTACAAATCGTGAACGTTTTAGAGAAAGCAATAGAATAAATAAAGGTCATTGAGAATTTTCTTCTCTAATCCAAACTATCGATTCAGCTGAATTTCATGGAGTCTGCAGTTCCTAAAGCTATAGAGGAAATGTTGGGCAATTGAATTTGTCCCATTGGTTCAACTGCATTTTTGAAAAGAGGAATTACGTGTTTAATCCCTTTGGAGTCGGAGCCCAGGGTGGTATTTGGAATCCTAAATGCTGATCATTTTTAGATTTTCAATGTAATAGGATTTTCAATATGAAAATTTCAGGTATAACCACCTCTTTGTACTCTCCCACCTCCTGAATCTCAGAAGAAATTTGAGACGTTCCGAGAAGTTTCTTTGGGTCAACGACAGTCTATAATTCATTGTGTTGAAAAAATTCTTATATTGTGCCTGTTTTGATCACACACACCAGAAGTCTTACCACTTTTCTAAGAAGTAAAATTGAAGTTATAAAAATGAATTAAAACGTGCTTTGGTGGAGCTCTGTAGAGTATAAGCTGAGCGTACTGAACACCACCTTCTTGGGAGAGCCCTTTGATTTGGCGCAGTGGTTTATACCATGCACTTTCTCTTTGCACTCGTAATCACATGAACTCCAGCAATAGAAGTGGAGGACCCTATGTGAATTCTAAGCCTGTCTTGAACGACTTTTACCTAAGAGGAGAGGTTGTTACAACTTCTGACGTAGGTCAGAGAGAGCTGGTGTAGAATGAAGTATTCGGTGAAGGAATACAGTGTTGGCTTACGTGTGGTGGGGCAGTACGTAGAGCCCAGCGGTGCGTGAGTAGAACCACATGGATGGTGGCTGGCTAGCTTGGTTGGGAAGAACTCTGAGCTGAAAAGCTCAGGCGATATGTGTGTGAGTAAGCTTGACTCATTGGAGGGAGTAGCGGGGAGCCATGTGCCTTTTGGCAAGTTTATGCTATTGTTGAAAAGACGGGTTGATGAAAATTTGTGGGAAATGTCCTACAAACCCACGATACCTTCGATGCTCCTTGGAAGTCATTCCCGAACTCTAGAACTCAGCTCCTCTCGCCTGCAGTAATGGAGTCTATTCAAAGCTTCTACGCTTGGTCCTAGCCTTCCTCTGCAACACCAGTTGCGGTCCCCGGTGATCTGTCTGCTCTAGCCAGCAGCCCTCTTCTTTGCAGCCCCGTTCATACTGTCCTGTCAGCCAAGAACAATGATGCCCACGCCATCTTCTGTCCTTGTGCTTACCGTTCTCTAAGGACCAGCAAAAGTCACATCTTTTTCATAAAAAATGTCCTTGACCAACTCATCTCATAGTCCTGTCCTCTTTTCTACTTGCCTTTGGTAGACTTGGATTGTCACTGAGCGCTTACCTCTTCTTAGGTGCTTATTTTATGTATGTCAGTGTCATCTTCATCAGTTGGAGATGAGGCTTTTGCAGAAAAGCACCAGGTGGTATATTGCTCTTTCTCCTCTCGGGTCATCCTCTGCGTGGTGCCTTGTTACCAAGCAAATACTCCTTGTCTGGCTATTGGGATCACGGCAGACCTTCATCACAACACTATTTTGGGACGTCTCAACCTAATCTGGGGCATAGTAGTCCTCTCCCCTGTGTACCAGCCTTAGGCTTTCTGGTAGGAGCTCATCCTGGCTCGGGTTTGGAGTGACAGTTGTCCTGTGCTGTGGCACCATGGGTGTCCAATCTGCATTTTAAATCTTCTGGGAGCCTCTGAACCCAGCTCCCCCTGAGCATGGCCTCCTGCAGAGCACAGCAGGCGGCACTGGGTTAGAGAGCACATTGCCTGGCATGTCTCTGCAGGTACTGAGCTTGGGGTGATTAAGGAGGAGTGTTCCTGTAATCGCAGCTCAGTGGGAAAAGTCGCCTTGCCACCTTCCAGTCTGCTGACCCCAGCTTCCAGCTGAGCAGCTTGGGAATGTATTCATAAAGCTAGACAGGACAGCAGGGACAGCCTGGGCTCCTTTGATTCATCAGCCCTTGCTCCCTGGCTTATCCGTGTTTACACAGAAAGGTGAAGGTCTGAATCAGAGGAGTCCCCAGGTGAGGCAAGGGGGTGACATTCACGTACGTGGATACTGCTCGGCCCTGTGACATCTTGGGTCACTTTTCTGAAGGATTTAACAAAGCAGTCATAGCTGAACTTTTTTTTTTTTTTTTTTTTAATGAGACAAGTCTGGCTCTGTCGCCTGGCCTAGAGTGCAGTGGCATCATCATAGCTCACAGCAACCTCAAACTCCTGGGCTCAAGCAATCCTCCTGCCACAGACTCCCCAGTAGCTGAGACTACAGGCCCATGCTACCATGCCTGGCATTTTTTGGTGGGGTGGAGATGTGGTCTAACTGTTGCCCAAGCTAGTCTCAAACTCCTGGACTCCAGTGATCCTCCCATCTCAGCCTCCCAAATTGCTAGGATTACAGGCGTGAGCAACTGGACCTGGCCTGAACTTTTTTTTTTAACGTACTCATCTAAGCACATCTAAGTACATTTGTGTCCTGAGACGCAAGTCCTGCGATGAGTTGTTCATTTGTATCATGTGTACTTTATTTCTGTTTTCCTTTTTTAGGAGGTCCATCTGTTATTCTTTCACCATAGTGCAAGCATTCCAGTGTCATCCAGGGTTTTTGTTACCTTTGTGCTATCCGCTCCCATAACTCTTTGCATGGTGTTTGGTTTCCAGTGATTGGGCGATGACAAATCACTCTGGCTGCTGCTATCTGGTCACTCCCAACCTGTCCGTCCATGCCCCCAACCTTTAGTGTTTTCTAAAATGAGTCTAAGAGGATAAAGTGTGCCGGCTTCCTAACCCCTATGTGTTTGCCTGCGATGCTTGCGACAGCCCTTGCCAGCAAGTGTTATGTACACATGGTCCTAAAATACTGCTCCTTTCAGATAGAGACCAGTATGAGTGTCATTTTCTGCCCAAACAGGGAATTTTCCCTTGCAACTCGTTTTTTATTTGGTATCAAACACCCTTTGGTCTTGTGGTATTTCCCTGGAGCATCTAGTTTCCTGTGTGGGTCCCAGGCACAGTAAGAGGACATGAAGAGCCCAGTTTTGGAGAGTAAGGTGAGCCTGCCTTGTCATCGCTCAGCTCAGAAAGTTTTCTTCAAGCATCCTTGTAAAGACTACAAGCCTAGGTTGGTGTCAAGAGGTTCGCCCCCTCCAGTCTGTCCCCTGTATGAGACCCCCTGCCCTGCTCTCTGGGTTTGGCACATGCAAATGTCTCCTGCTAGAAGTGCTAGTCATCTCTCCTGCAACACCCAGCTTTCATATTTTTGGCTGCATCTGCCTGATCCTGGCCCGGGCTCTGTTTCTCATCCTTCTTGGAAAGGCCACGTGCCACCCAGCACACAGGGCATACACCATCAGCCCCTTAGTTTTTGAGTTCATTTTACCATCATGGCTCATGGAAGCTCTGGAGAGAGCTGGAAAATCGGAGTGTGTATGTCACACACCTGGATTGTAAAGGTGGCATCGGAGAACAGGTTGCCGTGCAGGAAGGGTGAGGAATGGAACAGGTGTCGCCTGGAATTGGAATGGTGGCCTGGGGAATTCCTGCGGTGGTCCCAGTCTTAACTGCCTTCTCGGATCTCATCTGTGTCACTAAAGAGTGAAAGGCGGAGACGCTGGTTGTGTTGTGTGCAGGTGTGGAGGTGATTCAGCAGGTGTTCTTGATAACTGGGAGCCCTAGAAGGAAGGATGGCAGAAAATTCTCTAGTCGTATATTTGGAGCTACCTCCCACGTTGGGAAGAATGGATTCTTCTCTGGATTTCCTGTACTGCTGCTTGGGGAAACGGGAGTGGCAACGTGAGAGTGGTGGGCTCTTGAGCTGGAGAAAGAGTGAAAGTCATCTGCTTCAACCCGCTCATTGGCAGGAGATCACGGAAGCCTAGAGTGGTTTACGGGTCCTGCCGAGGTCACACAGCTGCTCAGCGAGGGCGCCTGGCTCCAGCTCCAGCGTTCTATGTTCTGTGACGCTGTGCACTCTGCCGAGTTACGTTTTAGCCCATTTCTCTGCAACACCACGAAACAGTCCACCTTTGTCTTTTCCCTCTTGGTGTCAGGGGTAGAGCAACTGCCCCTCAGTCCCCCACACTAGAGATCTTAACATCATCCTTCCCCTTCTCTTCCCGCCCTGGGAGACCAAGTCACCAAGCAAGTTGATTCCACCGTATTTAGATATTTAGAACTGCTGTCTGTTCTCTGCCTTCCGACATCTTTGTGTCCTTTGTACTTGGCACGTATGTCTGCGTGACCCTTCCCTGGAACAACTGCAGTCACATTCCCAGGAGCAAGTGTCCTGCCCTGGAACCCCACTGCCAGATCCACCCACCCAGGGCAGCTCTGGGTTCTTACGCTCCTGTCTCCCAAGTCTCCCAGGACTCTCTGCCTTAGAACATCCACCTGAGAACCCAGGTTGGGAAAACTGGCGACGTGATGGAGGGGGAAAGAAAAACCACAGCTCATAGTTACACAAAGGCGCATTTGAGGAAAGACCGAAGAAGTATTGAGACATGGTGAAGTTTAGCTTTCCCTTGGCTGATAGCCTGAACAAGGTGTGCTTTGTAAGGCTGCTGTCTTTATGGACATTTACATCATATACATCTTTATGTATTAGCTCAGGCTTCCATAATGAAATACCATAGACTGTGTGGCTTAAACAGTAGAAGAGTGTGTGTGTGTGTGTGTGTGTGTGTGTGTGTGTGTGTGTGTAGAGAGCAAACACGCATGCACGTGCTCTCTGGTCCCTCCTTATAAGGGTGCTCATCTCACTGTGACCGCGCAGGGGTGGGGAACCTCTGGCCTTCTGATTTCAAGATTGTTCTTTTCTAAGCACCAAACGAGGCAGGAAAAGCTTCATCTTTCTCTGCTGCACCCCTTTTAATAAAAGGATTTGTTCTGTAAAATTTGGATTCAATCAAAAGGCTGCACTTAAAGAACCTAGAAGGCCACAGGTCTGGGGGTTAGGGCTTCCACGTACGAATTTTGGCAGGTGGGGAACATAGACATTCAGTCCATTTTACTTACATACACACATACAGATATACATAAATGTGTATGTATTAATATATGAATATATCAGAATATGGGGCACATGAACTTATCATCATGTTTGAAAGAATCATGTGCCTTCTAAGGCGTGATCTTTTATTTAGGGAAGTGTTGAAATCTTTTCATAAGAGATACCTTTTAGAGTGTGATTTTTATTAATATTGATTATTCTTTTATAATTTCATGCTGTGTTAGGATTCTGGCTTCCAGATTAGAAAAGTAAAAGTAAGTAAAGCTTATTTGAACCTGATCTCTTCAAGCAGAAGAAGCAAAAGGTTTCCTCTAGAATACAAATTAGACAACAGAGGAAGACGATGGATCTTACACGATTAGGAAGGGTGTTCACTGACAATTAAAGGACTGTGTCAAACTGCGTGAATTATGCGCAAACTGATATTTTGTGCATTGGGGGCAGAGCTCTTAAACCTATAGTGGTTTTTACTCCCACTTTGGAGAGGAATGAAGAAGCCTGAAGAAAAAGTGATGTGTCTAACGTCACATCTCCCAGGGCCTTGCTTGCCATCCTCTTGCTCAAGACTCTAAATGTTATCTTCTAATCAACCAGAAAGTTTACTGAATGCTGAGTAGAAGGAAGGTATCGTGTTAAACACTCAGGATGGATACAAAGGAGAAAGAGCCTGTGTGTGTGAAAAATATTCTTGAATTATTGATCTAGTTAAATATATAAGGCAGTCAAATCAGTATGATAACCAGCATTAAAAACCAGCTTCTTAGACGTTCCAAATGAGTGGAAGAGACAGCGCCTTGGGAATTTGAATGAGATCTGTGTGGATTGACTGAGGTGGTCGTGAAAGATTTTATGGAGCAAGTGACACTTAAATTTTGCCTTTAGAGTCCAAATAATTTATCTTGTTCTTTTTACGTCTGCTTCTTCCGGGGCCCTGAATCCTAGGTGATTTATAACCGCAGACTCTCTCACGTCGGAGGGGAGCCCGGCCAGCCATGCCGGCTGTGTTAACAGATCCCTTCCAGCTGTGGCCTCAGACAGGTCCCCAACTCAGTGATTCAGCTTTCCTGGGAGCCTGACATAATCACTAGCCCTGCTGCAGAATCTTCCACAAGATCCAGCCGTGGGCTGTGATTATGTGTTTTAAATATTCTTACTTAGCGTGAGTCATTTAATTCAAAGGAGGGTGATCTATATTCTTTAAAGTTTTATTAAGGAGTCATGAGAATGCTTAATCTCATGCATCTTTTTTTCCCCCCCAGTCTGAAGCACTGCCATTAGTTTGGATAGCACTTATTAAATTTTTAGCCCTGCCAAGCCACTATGGTAACATGAAATATGGAAGCATTGCCCCTTTGCTTCTGAGCATAAAGTCTTCATCAGAAAGCGTATAGTCACCCTGCTCTTTGCACACGTGCATGGGCTGGGCTTAGCAGAACTGGCGCTTGTTGCCGCCTCCTGCTTTCTTGTCACAGATTTCTGTTGCTTTTGTGCCAGAGTTTTCATTTCATATTAAATCTTCATTAACTTAAAAGGTGAGCACGTGTAGTGTAGCAACAACTGCGGGGAGAACCTGTTTGAAGGTCGGATGTAATATCACAAGCGAGTGTTGTAGCATTTTGAAAGCACTCATTTGCCTGTTGGGATTTTAAAATAACTTTGTAATTATAGATTATTTTAGTGCAGACACATTTTTAAGTAACGAGGGCCTGAAAATCTTGACACAGGTAGCCCCAGCACAAAGCAATGTCAGATAACCTTGAGGAATTCATGGTTTTGCACAGACGAAGATAAAATTTGTCAAGGTGAACTGAAAGGCATCCAGAAGGCTGGGATGTGTGTGTGGTTCTGTGTTCTTCCCTACGGCAGTTGATGACATTGTTTGATATGTAACTCAGGCCAGACAACGGTATTTCTTACCCTGCTTTAGGTGTCGGTGATGTCCTTAACCAAAAAAAGAAAAGAACGTTTGCAGACACTTTCAGAACTGCCTCGAATCCCTTCCTCTAAGAGAAAACCGAACTCGTTCGGGGTCCTTAACTTACACATTTGTGAACAGAGATGCCCTTATTTTTTTTGATTTAAAAAATTTAATGCTTTCTTTTGCTGATTTGGGACTTTAAGGATGTATTATTTATAAAAAATACAATTTTTCATTCGCCTTAAAGTTTACTGGCTAAAGTGCTTTATCTTTTGCGTTGTCTTGAGACTGAGCTTTAATATTTCATTGGCAATAAATTCCAGAAGAGAAATAAGAATTGCAAAGGAGGTTTTGGCTTTGCAGATTTATAGTGACTCTGCCTGGACTTGGCTCTTGCTGTCCTATCTCAGGAAGGGCATTGACACTCGCCAGCTCACACACCGCGCATTTGTGCAGCCCAGCGTGCCGGGGAAGTTCTGGATGCCTCTAGACTTGTGACCCTGGCTTTGATGTTTCTGTGAAAGTTTGTGTTTCACTTTTTTACATCCTTGATCATAATTACTTCTCTAGTTTATAGATATTACTGACATTTTGTTAACACTGTCGCCAATTACTTTTAACTGAAAGTCCGAGGAATTCCGTGCTATGAGACAGCACAGACTCGGTCAACTTCAAGTGTTGGATGAAACCTTGCTTAAAATACTCCCTAATGTGAAATATCAGAGAAGAATGTGCATTGACTGACTATTCGACAGCCCTTTACAGTTTAAAGGATACTTTCATATCAACGATCACATGTAAGCAATTAATAAGAGGGTAATTTACTGTCATCCTGATTTTATAGACAAGGAAACTTCATCATGAGGACATTCAAGGGTTTGTCCCGCAAGCAGCTCAGCATGGATAAAACCGGAGCTCAGGCTGGAGCTCACATCCTTTTATTTCAGGCCAGAGTTGCTTTCATTAAGCGGTGCCATTTCCTGCCTGCCTATCATAGACAGGTGTTCCAGTTACAAACCCTCATTGAGAGTTAGGAAAATCTGTATATATCACATGGTAATTGGATCATGACCTTGAGGATCTGACAGTCACATGGAGGGAATAAAAATTACCAGGCGACGTGAGAAGCATTATTAGAATTAGGGAATTATGTTCCCATTCCTTTGATTTCATAGAGGGAGAGAACTGACCGAAGTTATGTGGGAAGTTTCCAGGTGAAACCCTCCAGGTAAAGATCCTCTAAGTAGGAGAGAGAGGATGGGCAAAAGCAGGTGGTCTGCAGGAGTGTGGTCTCTGGGTGAACAAAGCAAGAAGTGGTAGAAAATGAGGCAGAGCAAGTGGGCTTTACAATAAGTTGTAGGCGAAAGCTTAGCTCCCAGCGTATGCCATTGTTTTGTAGTTGAAATGTCCTTAAATTTTTTTCTCTTTGACAAGATCAGGGTGCAGTGGCGTGATGATAGCTCACTGCAACCATCAGCTCCTGGGCTCAAGAGATCCTCCCACTTCAGCCTCCTGAGTAGCTGGGACTACAGGCGTGCGCCACCACGCCTGGCTAATTTTTTAAATGTTTTGTAGAGGCAGGGTCTCATTATGTCGTCTAGAGTAGGCATAAACTTCTGGTCTCAAGTGATTCTCCTCCCTCAGCCTCGCAAGGTGCTGGGTTTACAGGTGTGAGCCACCACTCCCCGTCTATCCTTATTTTTTTTTTTAAAAAGCCAATTCCATCTCATATGTATGTGTGTGATAGTGGTAAAAACAAAAAAACAAAAAAACAACATGTAAAATAATATGGTCTCGGGAAATTACGGGTGTAGGTATTAACTGTTTCCCACCGTGTTTAGAACAGGTTATGCACATAAAATAGGAGCTCAATGAATACGTGATTTGACATGATATAAATGTGAGTGCATTCATATGTGTGTGTTTAAACGGGCCTTGTCCTGTGCCGCAGTTTCTCTCTCCTCCTTCCCCATTTAAATTGGAAGTAGTTTGTATCTTTGAAGTTCATGCGGAACCTTCTAGAAGAGCCTTCTGCCTGTTTAGGTGGGGAGCTTTGCTGCTTGCTCCCCTAAGCACTTCTGGCTGCCTAATGAAATGCAGGACGCTTAATCAAAGTTACAGATGGTGGCAGTTGCACAAACCCAAACTGGGACAAAGGAAAAAAAAAAAAAAAGAGGTAAAGAGGTGAGCCAATTACCCACATTTATAGACTATGCTGATTAATTAGCAGGTTCAAGTTTCAGTTTCTTTCTTTCTCATTTTTTAACTTGACAGGATGGGTGAAGATATTTGCTCTCCAAAAGGAAGGTTTATCTCCCTACCATAAATGTATCCCCAGCCTTCGGTGTGATTAAAGGTTTATGGTTTTAGGTCTGTGAGTTGCCAGCTGTCTGGCAACAGTGTGGGAGTGTCTGGGTACCCGGAAGACATGGGACATGGGACTGAACTTTGCAATCTGTGCAAGAGGACAGTCAACTGTGTGAGAGCCCTTTGGGACAGGCTCTCAAATTGAAGTGGTGAACCAAGTCTAGATCCTCCATGGCACGTGTTGGAAACACCCGACGTGTTATTCTAAGAATACCTGTGTGAAGTCGAAGGCGACTTGGGAGGAAGCTACTGCAACGGTGGGTGCACTGTTTCCTTAGCAAAATTGTCTTGTCTTTGCTAGTGCCACGTAATCATAGAAACTTAAGATGGGAGAAAGGTCTATTGGGTCTGACGCTCTCACCCATCCCTTCCCTCTCTGGCCGCGTGGGAATCGCTTCTTACATTGGAGTCTCTGGTTCTTTGTCCTGTCTACTTTTTAATGATGCGCGTGATAAGGTATTGACCTTCCCTAGGGTTGAATTTCTTTTGATTTGTTCGAGCTGTCATTCTGCACACAAACTCTGGGAACACCCTGTGAAGATTCTTGTACCAGCTAAATCCTACACGGCACCGATCTTTCTGCAGGGATGGTCACTATGTCAGACAGGGTCATACCTGTTGCTGTGTCTTCACATCCCTCTGCCAACCTCTTTTCAATAAAGACAGCAGCAGGCACCCTCTTCAGGACATTTAGCTAATATAAAGGGGGAGGGGTGGGTCTTTCTAGCTGAAATCATTTCTGATGGTTCACAGTCATTTCGGACATCTCTAATCCTATGCAGCCAACAATTTCATATTTAGTTATAATAAATTTTTCTCCGTTTTGCTTCTGACTATGATGACATTCTATCTATAAATGGCTTACTTCATTAATTCGCATCTCCAGCATGTCCCCATAGCAGAGAGTAGTTGTTGCGTGTACTCAAAATTTAAAGGAGACCATTCTCCATTGGAAATGTCAATATGCATGCCTAATTGAATTTTTTACTTTTTCTCCGATTTTTTTCAATAAAAATTTCTGAGTACCACTGATTTTTGAGACATTTAACCCAAACTCTGTCAGAGCATCATGTGCTGAATTTTTTTTTTTTAAGAGAGAGTCTTGCTCTGTCACCCTGGCTAGGGTACAGTCATGTCATCATAGCTCACTGCAACCTCCAACTCCTGGGTTCAAGCTGTCCTCCTGCCGCAGCCTCCCCAGTAGCTGGGACTACAGGAGCGCACCACTATGCCTGGCTAATTTTTCTATTTTTGTAGAGTTGGGGTCTCACTCCTGCTCAGGCTGGTCTCAAACTCCTAACTGGTTAGGTCCAGAGCCAAGAGAGAGAGACATGAAGCCTCGTGTGTAGCAAAATGCTGTTTATTTTGAGCATCTGGGTACAGATGGGTGGAGGCCAAAGAGCATCCACCCCGAGGGAGGGGAAAGCCTTGGGTTTTATATAGGGTTTCTCTGGGGGGAGTGAGTACCTGGCCCAGAATAGCCACTGTAATAACATTTTTTTAAACAACCAATTTCTAGGACCCCTGTGTTGGTTTCATCCTGCTGAGATAAGGGAGGGGGGTAGCTTTATCCTTATCAGGGGGAATAGGAATGCCGGATGCAGCTGTCTGTTACATTTATAACTCCCAACTCTCCAGACTCACGTGGCTATTGTTTTGCAAGCCTCAGTTTTCCATTAACCTCATTCCGTCCTATACATACTTTTCGGTTCCCACCTGGAACAAGCCTGACACTGACCTCAAGCAACCCTCCCACCTCAGCCTTCCAGAGTGCTAGGATTACAGGTGTGAGCCACCGTGCCCAGCCCATGTGCTCAAACTTAAAGACGAACTTTCCAATAAGGAATTACTACACTTGTTAGCTAAGCGTGTCAATATTGTGTATTTTTCTATAAAGCCATACACCCCTCTCCCCGGTTTAAATAAGGAAGTCACTTAGCCCTGAGAGCCTGTAAAATCAATTGTTGCTTTTCTCACGACAACACCTCATTGTTTTTTTAACTGGAAGATTGAATGATTTCCTCTGTTAATTATTTTTTTGTAAACGGAGGCTCAGAGCTGTGAAAAGGGAAATCGACTTAAAAAGCCTGAGAAGAGGGGAAAAAAAAGATGTCCAGGTTGTAATTTTGGAAGAGCTATCGCCGTATTGTTAACCAAACTCTGGCACTGAATCTCTGACCTGTGAAAAATTGTTTGGATTCTCCTCATTCATCTTGTTTGAGCAGTAAAGAAAATATAATTGAAGAGATGGCATTGAAGAGCATCCTGAGTTATTTGTTATCAAAAGGGGCACCCAGGAGGCTTTGCACGTTAAATTTAAACCTAAGCAATGGCTAAATCTGTGACTACAGGGAAGGACTATTGGAGCTCACCTTTCCCTTGACAACTGGGGTAGAAAATGGTATAGACGGGACTGACTTTGCTCTCTTTTTTTCCTTCCTTCTTTTTTTTTTTTTTCACTCTATTTTCTGAGGGTGATAAGGGAGAGTTGAAGATGGAAAATGAGGCGTGACTTAGGTTCATTCAGTAATGAAATGTGATTATTGCGATTTGCACACGATGAATGGGGAGAAGGAATTCCTCCTCTGCCATAGAGGCAGCATCCGCATCCCTTAGGTACTTGTCAGAAAGGCAAATTCTCGAACTCTGTAGGTCCATCTGATGTACACTGAAGTACGAGAAGCCCTGGACTATGCGGTTTGGGTAGATAAGTCCTTCCTTCCCTAATCTCCAAAGTATTTAAACTTGTTCAAAATGCTTCTGTCTGCTAATCTAATGCTAGCAAGTTCTTTAACATTGAATAAACACGTTCAAGAAATAAAAGATAATAGACCTACAGAGTTGGGAGTAAAGACCCTTGAGCTGACCCCTCGTATGTGACTCCCAGTTGGGCCACTTGGTGGCTGTGCAACATTGAAGAAGTTCCTTAACCTCTCTGATCTTTTGTTCTTCATGTGTAGGGTAGGAATAGTGCAGTGCTCATTATAGTATCCATGTCAGTGCGTTTTGTGAGTATATGTGTCTAGAGATAGTGCCTGGGACCAAGTAAGTCTACAAATAAGAAGTAGATATTATTGTCATTATGACTAATGATAAAAATAATTTTGGAAGAGTTGATCTATGTATTTAATATTGTAATAGGGTGTCAATGAATGCCATCTGCTGCTTTTCTGAAAGAAGACTTTGATAGGTTAGCCAGTTAAGAAGGGAAATAGTACCAGTTTTCCCAAAGATGAGCACACAAAAGTGCGAGGAAAAGGCCAATGATAGGTGAGAAATAATACTGAAGAGGCTTAAGTCCCATTCAGCAAGCAGTTTTTTAATCGGGAAGGAAGGCTTGAGAATGGCTCCTTTCCCCTAAGTTGCCGAGTGCTGTATCTTCAGTCCGTCCTACTCTGAGCCCGTTTAATATGTAGTTATAAAGGCAGCGTGTTTCCTTGTTTTCACAGATTCAAGGGTTTGGAATAGAATGTTCAACCATCTTGCAATAGTAGCCAGATAAACAGGCTGCCAGGTCAAATAGATCATGGGCAAGCACATGGCGTGAGTGTAGATTTTTATGGGGTTTGGTGCTAATACCCACCTGTAGACACATTTTCAGTTAATTCAGTTAAATTTAAACATTTTTTTCTATGTGTAATCTCTATGCGCATTGCTTTGGCTATCCAGATACATGAAAGGTAGTCCACGCTGTAAAGATTCTAACGTGTTATTTTCCGAAATAGTTATTATCTTTTGCTTATTTGTCTGATTATTGAATTAAGAGGGGCTGATTTTTTCCAGAATGTATTCAAACAAACTATCTTTTGGAAGTAAAATTTGGACATTGATAAAGGAGTTAATTTTTTTAGAGACGAAGAAATATAGCTCTCGTATCGGAAGCCTAAGAGTTCCTGTCTTAATAAAAATGAGTAAGGTTTTTCTTCTTTTTTTTCCCAAGGGACTTCAGAGTCTCTTTAGCGTGGATGGAGTGGTTCTTCTCCCTGAATCCATTCTGGGTTCACTGTGGTTCCTTTTCATGTTTCTTTCATGAACTTCAGAGTTGACAGGTGAACTGAGCATCATTCCAGGTGTGTGTGCATAGTTATTTCTTAACTGAGTGGATACAAGATTCTTCACACTGTTACCTGTGGTTTTCTCCACTGACAACACATCAGAACCACCTGTGGAATTTCAAAAAAAAGTGCAGAAGTGTGGGGTCCATTTCTGGAGATGATGACTTTGTAGGTTATGTTCTGCCCTGATATCTAATGGACATCTAGGATTCAGTAGGCCTGTGTTATTCTTGATTCCAGCTACTTACGCCTTCTAAAACTGTGAGAGAAAAAACCGGGTCATTACTCTCAAATTGTAATGTGCATGTGCATCACCTGAGCAGCTTGTTAAAATGGAGTAGGGCCCGGGGCTCTGCATTTCTGAGACATTTGAGGTGAGGTGCATGCTATAGATTCTCTAGAACTAGATCTTGATTTGTCTTTGTTTGGAAAGCAATACCATGCCGTGACTGTAATTAGGGAAATCCTGGTGCTCACTGTTTAACCTGTTTCTCCCACATTTTTCCCTCCTATTTTATAACCAGCAGAAAAGAATATTATGGCTTGCTAAATAACTTGCCTTTTCTTTCTTTGCATGATTAAATATATATTACCAAGGCTGAAAACTACTTTGCAGTATAGAAAGGATTTTGCAACCGTGGTTCACCTCCTTAATGGAATTCTAGAAGTTAATGTTCTGACGGATAAAAAAAGTCAGTCTTGTGGGACAATATGTAGAAGCAATGAGAAGTTAAAAGGAATGAGAAAGAATGTGTGTGTCACTATCCAGATATAATTATTAATAAATCTACATAATCATCATCATTACCTATTAATAGAAGATACCTGTTCTACCCACCTGTTAAGAGAATTAACTTAAAATAGGTTTGAAAAACTCTGTGCGCATAGTAGGTTATCAGTAAATAATAGTTATTGTCATCCCTATTATTGTCAGTATTACACAAATGACGTCAATGTTCATTTTTTCTAAGATCCTTTTAAAGGGAGCTTTCTCAGTGTTGGTTACAATATGAGAAAAAAAAAAATTCTGGAGAGAAATTTCCAAGAGAAAGCAAAATCTTTAAGGGTTAGAATGGAATGAAATATCCTTAAGACTTATTTTTTTAACAAAAGCAAAATTGTTCTTCTTGTTAAGTAAACACATCCAAAAGACTTTTCGTATTTATTGATAATACTCTGGCATTTCATTAATCCTAGCAAAGTCTCTCTAAATTTACTGATGCATATATTCCATTTTCAAATATCTCATTAGTTCCTTTTTATGGATTAAATGCTCATGTTCACTGGTAAAAACTCAGTTCCGACTGACATGTAATTTGGATGTAATGGATTATAACTCTTCTTCCTTGTCTTCTGAACTTGTTAAATGCATGCATCAATGTACTCTCTGATTCTTCTGGGAGAGTTAAAAAAACAGTAAGAACAAGAACAAATGCAGAAAGGCAATTGGCTTTTAGTGGCAGTGTCCAAATGCTTTAAGGTAGGCATTCCATGAACCTTTGTTTAGTGTGAGTTGGTTGCTTGTGTTGGGTGGAGTTTCTGTCCTTTGTAACTGTAACCAGGCAATACTGGAGGGGCTAAAATCTGGGGGAGAGGCATAAAGGATGTTGTATGCTTAAGCGTACGTGCAACAGTCTTGACAAAGGCATTTGTGCAGAGGCTGGACCTGATTCTGCTGAGGTATGACGTGTGTTCAGCTTTCATGTTGTGCAGCACAAGGTCGGAAAGTGGGGAGAAAATCCACCCTGCATCCTTTGCCTGGGGAGATTCGCAGGCTGCTGCTTCTCTGTTCCTCAGCTCCAGACTGAGTTCATCACTTTTGTGTAGCATAAGCTAATCAAATTATTTTTTGGAGTTAGCTTTACCCCAGCATCACAAGCAAATACACCTAAAAATTGAGGTGTACAATTTTGTTTTTAAGAAATAACCACACACAATGGAAAATGATATGGTATTAATGTATATTTTTATTTCTATAATCCCATTGTTATATTTCCTCAATTTAGGGTCTGAAGTATGCTCTGGGTCCATGTTCCTTGGCCTTTACAGCTATATAAAGAAATTTTCACTTATGCCAGTGGAAGAAATGCCCCATGTTGTATGCAGCCTCCCTCGAAATAAGATAAACTATTGATCAAGCAAAGCTGATTTGATTAGACTTATTGTACTCCGGGAGAATACCAACTTGGGGAGACTTTGGAGTCTCTCAAAAAGAGAAAAATGAAGGAGGAAATTTATAAGGTGAAAAGCCCAGGGTGAATGATTTTGGGAGCAGGTCTTGCAAATGAGTAGCTGGTTAGGATTGGGAGTTTTTGATGTAAAAACTTTGGCTTGGGGGGCACAGTGAGATGCGGGTCTGGATGTGAGCACTGGTGAACAAGCTATTAGTCTGGCTGCTATGTGACCTGTTATACTTGATTTATAGTCTTATCTTCCAGAAATTAAAAAAAAAAGAAAACCAATTAAATGTTTTCTTTTTGCCTGGTCCCAGTATTCTTTAGCACAGGGACTGGAGAGTATGATGGTTTCAATTCTCAAACTTAATGATGGAGAAATGATATGTATCAGTGTCCTATTGCCGCCATAACAAATTATCAGAATCTTAGTGGCTTCAAACAACAGATTTACTTGACAGTTCTGTAGGTAAGAAGTCCAACATGGGTTACATTGGTCTTAATTCAAGCTGTATGTAGGGTTATGTTTGTTTCTGGACGCTCTCTAGGGAAGAATCCATTTCCATGAACTTTTTAGCCTCTAGAGGGTATTCACATTCCTTGACTACTGGGCCCCTCCCTCCTTCTATAAAGTTGCATCTCTGTAATTGTTCTTCTGGAATTTACAACTCTGTCTTCTGCTTTTAAGGAACCCTGTGATTATATTGGGCCACCTAGATAATCCAAGATATTCTTTCCGTTCCAAGGTCACACTGCAAAGTCCGTTTTGCCATGTGGAGTAAAACATTTACAGGTTCTAGGGATTAGCATAAAGACATCCTGGGAGTTATGGGGGAAGGGTGATATTATTTCGCCCAGCACATAGAAGATGGATTCCACAAAACTGGGAGAACCTTGTCCTTTTGCAGCCTTTGGCTACCAAATAACCTCATGGTGTAGATCATTCTCTGCTATCAGCATTTATTGATATTCATAAAAAACAAGAACTGTAGAGTTTCTTTTTCTTGGAATAAGGATGGTTCTCAGTGGGATATATTTGATAACATTCATACATTTTATTCTTTTTAAAAAAATCTCTTCTGTGGTAGATTTTTAGGAAACCACTATTCTATTCATGGTATGCTAGTTAGCCCCAGAGGATATGGGAAGCCTACTTTAGATGATTATGCAAATGTAACTAAATATCTGAATACCTGTTCCAACTTTTTATCCTCTGCAATCTAATGTCTCCCTTGTCACAATACTGTTTCAAATTGTCTTCAGTGAGAAATGCCTGGCATTCAGCTTTTTACATCTCACTGTCATATAGATCATTGTCAGTAATGCTTTATGTAAATTAGGGGTCCTCTCTCAGGCACACTACAGGTAGAACTCATCCAATTAAAGAAGTCAACACATAAATGCACATGTAAGAATAACATCTATTGGATGTTGGGCAGGGGG